>NW_027463543.1:0-52611 GCF_050947455.1 Rhinoderma darwinii
GAAAGTGGAGCATTTTTACAAAAATCCACAAAACGCCAGAAAGCAGCGCCCACGGGATCTCACCCAGTCACATCCAGAGCTGCAATCACTTCTGACGTTATGATTGGAGCAGCAGACCTGTGATTGCAGCTCTAGATGTGACTGGAGTGTAAAGGCCCATTTACAGCAGCAGATGACGGAGATTCCAACGCTTCATGTGAACAGGTGGAAATGGAGCGGATGGAAGATCAGCAGGAAATGGCGGCTGAGCCGCTTCTCACCTGGATGACATTACTGTTGGAGTTCTTGGAGTCTGCGCTGACAAATACGGAGAAGAACGGAGAGATGCGGTAATAAGCGGTGACGGCCTGCAGGGTCTCCTGGAAGTTCTCCTTATCCCAGGGCCCAGAAATATTCCAGCCACCGAGCTGCAAGAAGGGAGAGATCCGATCAACAGGAGCTCCGGAGAAGAGCGGCCAATCCCCCCCCCACCGCCATCACAGGGCAGCACCCGCCCCCCCCTCCACCGCCATCACAGGGCAGCACCCGCCCCCCCCCCTCCACCGCCATCACAGGGCAGCACCCGCCCCCCCCTCCACCGCCATCACAGGACAGCACCCCCCCCTCATTATTACAGCACCCACCCCCCTCCTCCGCTATCACAGGACAGCACCCCCCTCCATTATGACAGGACCACCCCCCGCACAGTCCCACCTTCTCTATCAGCTCCTGCAGGGGCTTCGCTGCGAGCTCCTCGATCTTGGACTCGTTCAGACAGGCCTGGTAATACCTCTGCGCCTTGTGCTCGGCGACGCTGCTGTAGTTCATGGTGGAGTTCTCTGGAGTAACAAAAACAAAGGCCATTCATCATCCGCTCCAGTGTTACAGGTCAGTACCGCCCGGCGCCCCCCGGAGGCCGGATCACAGCACAACCTCCACGGAGCCGCCGGAGATCACACTTATTACGTGGATAAGGTTTTTCTAGTCCAGGAGAAGATCAAAAGATAAAACAAGGTTAACGAGGAATCGCAAGAAAAACGTAAACACAAAGCCAAGAACGGCGCCGGATATTACGTTATATAGGCAGCCGGAATAATGAGGGGGAGGGGGACCTGCAAACCAAAGCCCTGGAGGAGGCCGGGAAACTAATGTACGATCCAGATACAAGGAGATAATTCTCGCGGCTCCTCCGTGGGTGGGGGGGGGTGGTCAGTAGATGGCGGAATCTAGAGAACACGAACCCGCGGGGCATCAGAGTCACACTCCTGAAACGGGAGACGCGCAGAATCCAGAACCAGTCCCGCAGTCACTTCAGTGGCCCTCCAATCGGAGAGGGGACAACGGAGGAGCGCGGCACCAAGCAGGCCGGTCCAACACCCCAAACCGGAGCAGAATCCCTCTAAGTCAGGGAGCGGAGGATGCAGAAAGGGAAGAGGGGGATCCCCAGTGATAAGGGAAGAGCCGTAGCTCTGGAGATAGTGGTCTGACGGCCAAACAGTCGGAGAAACCGGATACTGAGTGGACGACCGTGGGATCTGAAGATCGTGCCACAGCCAGGAGCCATCTCACCGTTTCAGGAGGTCACGGGGCCTACAAGTTTCCACTGTGGGAGGTTCAGGTATATAAAAAGTGTCCTCAATAAGGACGTCATGAAGCGCTAATACCGAGACTCTCAGACTTGTATTTTTGGGTGAGGGGGAGGGCGAGGCTGACCCCTTACCTGCCTCCATAACCTCACCCCCAATCATCATCTCCGGGGTCTTATTCTGCAGGGGACTGAGCCGACATCCGCAGGACACCCACGTCCCGGCTCAGTCTGCTCCACTCTGTGCAGAGGTCTCGACCCAGACGGTACAAGATTCCAACCGGTGGGCCAGAGAATTCAGGTCTATTTCAGAAGTCAGGACGCCCGCAGGACGGGAGCGCGGGAACAGTGAACCCTGCAGAGAAGGAGTTTAGGTATCAGGACCCCCGGGACGCCGCTGGACGGGGGAGCAGTCAGTGATCTGGACATCTCAGGGTGATCGTGCTGTCAGAGGAGCGCTCCGCACAGGCAGGGAGAGCAGCGGCGGGATAAGGGGCTTATCTTTATCGGGCCAGTTGTGACCCGCAGAGCTGAAAACTAAAACCCCATCCAGGCACGGGAAGTCGGACCCCGCTGATCGCAGGGATTTTTCTTAACACTAATTTATTTTTTCACAACTTTTAGGCACCGCCGAAACGAGCAGAGCTCAAGAAAACCGCATCAACAGATCATGTACGCAAGTCACGCCCGCCATAAAACGGAGGAATAAAGACAAACATTTTAAGGGGAAACGCAGATAAAGCCGGAAACCCGGTGGGGCTCCAGAATGAAGGAGCGATTCCTCTGCGTCAGGTCGTCGTCGTATCTGTGACCCAGTAGTGACCAGAGATTGTGATTTCACCACCACCCCCATCATCCTCCACGAGACGAGCACAACCGGTATCTGCATTCCAGCTCCTGACCATCAGTCCCGGGGGCCCCGTGTGTCAATATAAAGGCCGTGGCCCCAGCAAATCCATCTGGCTCCAATTACAGCCTCTGACTTCTAGAATAGTTCAGCCGCCTTGAGCCCCCCCCCCCCCCTAACACCACATGAGCCGAGTCCCACACGTTCCGCTCATTCCTGACCCATCCAAGAACCTAAAGCAGATGAGCGGAGGCCCCGCAGACCGAAACTAGACTCCGGGGGCCAGGGAGAGTTATCAGGGGGACATCGCTCATCTCAAGGAAATACTCCCATCATCCTCTAAAACATGGGTGATCTGAATGGTTACAACTGAAAAGCAAACGGGGGAACAAGGAATGTCACTCAGCTTTCCTGGAGTCCTGACAGACATCGGACTCGTACAGCGATCTGCTCGTATCTCCATGACAATGTGGTAAATCTGCCGTTCAGGGGTCTAGGAAAGCTGGGTGGCTGTTTGTAGCCATATTCCTAATTATCTGTTTCTAGGAAAGCTGGGTGACATCCGCATAGAAGGGGACGACTCGAGGACTTCTACTTATTGGCTATTTCTGGGGCGATGCCCCTTTAATTACACCTCCCCCACACAGGCAATAATCCTATTTATTTATATTTGTAATCGGAGAGGATTATAATCTGGCGCTGCCCCCCCCCCCCCGCTCTGTCAGGTGACCAACGTGGGCACCCTCGTACCCCAGGACAGATGACAATGACCAGGGCAGCGGTCATAGTTCTGGATTTGGGGCGGCCGGACCCCCGGACTGTTCTGTGTAAACACCACTTATCTGCAGTGTGGACACAGGACGAGGGGCCGGGGCGGGGATCTTGGCTCCGGCTCTGAAGGCCACAGGTCTGTGCCGTGGAGATAAGAGCCGGCTCTGAAGGCCACAGGTCTGTGCCGTGGAGATAAGAGCCGCAGCCGTGAGAACGAGATCCTCACTGAGGGCGCCGGACGCCATCTCATATTAGCCTAAGAAAAGCTTCTTATATACACCACTTACAGAACCTCTGCTGACTGGCAGTGAATGGAAACACATCCACGGGCTAAAGAACCCACACACCAGTGTAAACTATTCACTGAGCAAAACATTCTGAGCGGCTGGCGGAAAGAACGTTCACATTCACTGACAGCAAGCAGAAACCCTGAAAATGGTGAAGAACTGGAACACAGTATTGGAAAGGTGGCGAACATTTCATGGACAGTGGCTCTTTAAGCCTTTCTCTGCCAGGGATTTTCAGACATTCTGCAACTCTGGTAGCAGGAAAAGTGTCACTAATAAAACCTAAAGCATAAAAAACAACATCAAGGCCGGGATCACATCAGCGCCACCCGGAAACTATAGAGGAGTATATACATTATATATCCTGTGCTGATCCGGAGTTACATCCTGTATTATACTCCAGAGCTGCACTCACTATTCTGCTGCTGGAGTCACTGTGTACATACATTACATTACTTATCCTGTACTGATCCTGAGTTACATCCTGTATTATACTCCAGAGCTGCACTCACTATTCTGCTGGTGCAGTCACTGTGTACATACATTACATTACTTATCCTGTACTGATCCGGAGTTACATCCTGTATTATACTCCAGAGCTGCACTCACTATTCTGCTGGTGGAGTCACTGTGCACATACATTACTTATCCTGTACTGATCCTGAGTTACATCCTGTATTATACTCCAGAGCTGCACTCACTATTCTGCTGGTGGAGTCACTGTGTACATACATTACATTACTTATCCTGTACTGATCCTGAGTTACATCCTGTATTATACTCCAGAGCTGCACTCACTATTCTGCTGGTGGAGTCACTGTGTACATACATTACATTACTTATCCTGTACTGATCCTGAGTTACATCCTGTATTATACTCCAGAGCTGCACTCACTATTCTGCTGGTGGAGTCACTGTGTACATACATTACATTACTTATCCTGTACTGATCCTGAGTTACATCCTGTATTATACTCCAGAGCTGCACTCACTATTCTGCTGGTGGAGTCACTGTGTACATACATTACATTACTTATCCTGTACTGATCCTGAGTTACATCCTGTATTATACTCCAGAGCTGCACTCACTATTCTGCTGGTGGAGTCACTGTACATACATTACATTACTTATCCTGTACTGATCCTGAGTTACATCCTGTATTATACTCCAGAGCTGCACTCACTATTCTGCTGGTGGAGTCACTGTGTACATACATTACATTACTTATCCTGTACTGATCCTGAGTTACATCCTGTATTATACTCCAGAGCTGCACTCACTATTCTGCTGGTGGAGTTACTGTGTACATACATTACATTACTTATCCTGTACTGATCCTGAGTTATATCCTGTATTATACTCCAGAGCTGCACTCACTATTCTGCTGGTGGAGTCACTGTGTACATACATTACATTACTGATCCTGTACTGATCCTGAGTTACATCCTGTATTATACTCCAGAGCTGCACTCACTATTCTGCTGGTGGAGTCACTGTGTACATACATTACTTATCCTGTACTGATCCTGAGTTACATCCTGTATTATACTCCAGAGCTGCACTCACTATTCTGCTGGTGGAGTCACTGTGTACATACATTACTTATCCTGTACTGATCCTGAGTTATATCCTGTATTATACTCCAGAGCTGCACTCACTATTCTGCTGGTGGAGTCACTGTGTACATACATTACTTATCCTGTACTGATCCTGAGTTACATCCTGTATTATACTCCAGAGCTGCACTCACTATTCTGCTGGTGGAGTCACTGTGTACATACATTACTTATCCTGTACTGATCCTGAGTTATATCCTGTATTATACTCCAGAGCTGCACTCACTATTCTGCTGGTGGAGTCACTGTGTACATAAATTACTTATCCTGTACTGATCCTGAGTTATATCCTGTATTATACTCCAGAGCTGCACACACTATTCTGCTGGTGGAGTCACTGTGTACATACATTACTTATCCTGTACTGATCCTGAGTTATATCCTGTATTATACTCCAGAGCTGCACTCACTATTCTGCTGGTGGAGTCACTGTGTACATACATTACTTATCCTGTACTGATCCTGAGTTATATCCTGTATTATACTCCAGAGCTGCACTCACTATTCTGCTGGTGGAGTCACTGTGTACATACATTACATTACTTATCCTGTACTGATCCTGAGTTACATCCTGTATTATACTCCAGAGCTGCACTCACTATTCTGCTGGTGTAGTCACTGTGTACATACATTACATTACTTATCCTGTACTGATCCTGAGTTACATCCTGTATTATACTCCAGAGCTGCACTCACTATTCTGCTGGTGGAGTCACTGTGTACATACATTACATTACTTATCCTGTACTGATCCTGAGTTACATCCTGTATTATACTCCAGAGCTGCACTCACTATTCTGCTGGTGGAGTCACTGTGTACATACATTACATTACTTATCCTGTACTGATCCTGAGTTACATCCTGTATTATACTCCAGAGCTGCACTCACTATTCTGCTGGTGGAGTCACTGTGTACATACATTACATTACTTATCCTGAGTTACATCCTGTATTATACTCCAGAGCTGCACTCACTATTCTGCTGGTGGAGTCACTGTGTACATACATTACTTATCCTGTACTGATCCCGAGTTATATCCTGTATTATACTCCAGAGCTGCTCTCACTATTCTGCTGGTGGAGTCACTGTGTACATACATTACATTACTTATCCTGTACTGACCCTGAGTTATATCCTGTATTATACTCCAGAGCTGCACTCACTATTCTGCTGGTGGAGTCACTGTGTACATACATTACTTATCCTGAGTTATATCCTGTATTACACTCCAGAGCTGCACTCACTATTCTGCTGGTGGAGTCACTGTGTACATACATTACTTATCCTGTACTGATCCTGAGTAACATCATGTATTATACTGCAGAGCTGCACTCACTATTCTGCTGGTGGAGTCACTGTGTACATACATTACTTATCCTGTACTGATCCTGAGTTACATCCTGTATTATACTCCAGAGCTGCTCTCACTATTCTGCTGGTGGAGTCACTGTGTACATACATTACATTACTTATCCTGCACTGATCCTGAGTTATATCCTGTATTATACTCCAGAGCTGCACTCACTATTCTGCTGGTGGAGTCACTGTGTACATACATTACTTATCCTGTACTGATCCCGAGTTATATCCTGTATTATACTCCAGAGCTGCACTCACTATTCTGCTGGTGGAGTCACTGTGTACTTACATTACATTACTTATCCTGTACTGATCCTGAGTTACCTCCTGTATTATACTCCAGAGCTGCACTCACTATTCTGCTGGTGGAGTCACTGTGTACATACATTACTTATCCTGTACTGATCCTGAGTTACATCCTGTATTATACTCCAGAGCTGCACTCACTATTCTGCTGGTGAAGTCACTGTGTACATACATTACATTACTTATCCTGCACTGATCCTGAGTTACATCCTGTATTATACTCCAGAGCTGCACTCACTATTCTGCTGGTGGAGTCACTGTGTCCATACATTACATTACTTATCCTGTACGGATCCTGAGTTACATCCTGTATTATACTCCAGAGCTGCACTCACTATTCTGCTGGTGGAGTACACTGTGTATATACATTACTTACCCTGTACAGATCCTGAGTTATATCCAGTACTATACCCCAGAGCTGCACTCACTATTCTGCTGGTGGAGTCACTGTGTACATACATTACATTACTTATCCTGTACTGATCCTGAGTTACATCCTGTATTATACTCCAGAGCTGCACTCACTATTCTGCTGGTGGAGTCACTGTGTACATACATTACTTATCCTGTACTGATCCCGAGTTATATCCTGTATTATACTCCAGAGCTGCACTCACTATTCTCCCGGTGGAGTCACTGTGTACATACATTACATTACTTATCCTGTACTGATCCCGAGTTACATCCTGTATTATCCTCCAGAGCTGCACTCACTATTCTGCTGGTGGAGTCACTGTGTACATACATTACTTATCCTGTACTGATCCTGAGTTACATCCTGTATTATACTCCAGAGCTGCACTCACTATTCTGCTGGTGGAGTCACTGTGTTTATACATTACTTATCCTGTACTGATCCTGAGTTACATCCTGTATTATACTCCAGAGCTGCACTCACTATTCTGCTGGTGGAGTCACTGTGTACATACATTACTTATCCTGTACTGATCCTGAGTTACATCCTGTATTATACTCCAGAGCTGCACTCACTATTCTGCTGGTGGAGTCACTGTGTACATACATTACATTACTTATCCTGCACTGATCCTGAGTTACATCCTGTATTATACTCCAGAGCTGCACTCTCTATTCTGCTGGTGGAGTCACTGTGTTTATACATTACTTATCCTGTACTGATCCTGAGTTACATCCTGTATTATACTCCAGAGCTGCACTCACTATTCTGCTGGTGGAGTCACTGTACATACATTACATTACTTATCCTGTACTGATCCTGAGTTACATCCTGTATTATACTCCAGAGCTGCACTCACTATTCTGCTGGTGGAGTCACTGTGTACATACATTACTTATCCTGTACTGATCCCGAGTTATATCCTGTATTATACTCCAGAGCTGCACTCACTATTCTGCTGGTGGAGTCACTGTGTACTTACATTACATTACTTATCCTGTACTGATCCTGAGTTACCTCCTGTATTATACTCCAGAGCTGCACTCACTATTATGTTGGTGGAGTCACTGTGTACATACATTACATTACTTATCCGGAGTTATATCCTGTATTATACTCCAGAGCTGCACCCCCTATTCTGCTGGTGGAGTCACTGTGTACATACATTACATTACTGATCCTGTACTGATCCTGAGTAACATCCTGTATTATACTCCAGAGCTGAACTCACTATTCTGCTGGTGGAGTCACTGTGTACATACATTACATTACTTATCCTGTAGTGATCCTGAGTAACATCCTGTATTATACTCCAGAGCTGCACTCACTATTCTGCTGGTGGAGTCACTGTGTACATACATTACTTATCCTGTACTGATCCTGAGTTACATCCTGTATTATACTCCAGAGCTGCACTCACTATTCTGCTGGTGAAGTCACTGTGTACATACATTACATTACTTATCCTGCACTGATCCTGAGTTACATCCTGTATTATACTCCAGAGCTGCACTCACTATTCTGCTGGTGGAGTCACTGTGTCCATACATTACATTACTTATCCTGTACGGATCCTGAGTTACATCCTGTATTATACTCCAGAGCTGCACTCACTATTCTGCTGGTGGAGTACACTGTGTATATACATTACTTACCCTGTACAGATCCTGAGTTATATCCAGTACTATACCCAAGAGCTGCACTCACTATTCTGCTGGTGGAGTCACTGTGTACATACATTACATTACTTATCCTGTACTGATCCTGAGTTACATCCTGTATTATACTCCAGAGCTGCACTCACTATTCTGCTGGTGGAGTCACTGTGTACATACATTACATTACTTATCCTGAGTTACATCCTGTATTATACTCCAGAGCTGCACTCACTATTCTGCTGGTGGAGTCACTGTGTACATACATTACTTATCCTGTACTGATCCCGAGTTATATCCTGTATTATACTCCAGAGCTGCACTCACTATTCTGCTTGTGGAGTCACTGTGTACTTACATTACATTACTTATCCTGTACTGATCCTGAGTTACCTCCTGTATTATACTCCAGAGCTGCACTCACTATTATGTTGGTGGAGTCACTGTGTACATACATTACTTATCCGGAGTTATATCCTGTATTATACTCCAGAGCTGCACCCCCTATTCTGCTGGTGCAGTCACTGTGTACATACATTACATTACTGATCCTGTACTGATCCTGAGTTACATCCTGTATTATACTCCAGAGCTGCACTCGCTATTCTGCTGGTGGAGTCACTGTGTACATACATTACATTACTTATCCTGTACTGATCCTGAGTTACATCCTGTATTATACTCCAGAGCTGCACTCACTATTCTGCTGGTGGAGTCACTGTGTACATACATTACATTACTTATCCTGAGTTACATCCTGTATTATACTCCAGAGCTGCACTCACTATTCTGCTGGTGGAGTCACTGTGTACATACATTACTTATCCTGTACTGATCCCGAGTTATATCCTGTATTATACTCCAGAGCTGCACTCACTATTCTGCTTGTGGAGTCACTGTGTACTTACATTACATTACTTATCCTGTACTGATCCTGAGTTACCTCCTGTATTATACTCCAGAGCTGCACTCACTATTATGTTGGTGGAGTCACTGTGTACATACATTACTTATCCGGAGTTATATCCTGTATTATACTCCAGAGCTGCACCCCCTATTCTGCTGGTGCAGTCACTGTGTACATACATTACATTACTTATCCTGTACTGATCCTGAGTTACATCCTGTATTATACTCCAGAGCTGCACTCACTATTCTGCTGGTGGAGTCACTGTGTACATACATTACATTACTTATCCTGTACTGATCCCGAGTTATATCCTGTATTATACTCCAGAGCTGCACTCACTATTCTGCTGGTGCAGTCACTGTGTACATACATTACATTACTTATCCTGTACTGATCCTCAGTTACATCCTGGATTATACTCCAGAGCTGCACTCACTATTCTGCTGGTGGAGTCACTGTGTACATACATTACATTACTTATCCTGTACTGATCCTGAGTTACATCCTGTATTATACTCCAGAGCTGCACTCACTATTCTGCTGGTGGAGTCACTGTGTACATACATTACATTACTTATCCTGTACTGATCCGGAGTTACATCCTGTATTATACTCCAGAGCTGCACTCACTATTCTTCTGGTTGTTACTAGATGTCTGAATTACCATTTCCAGTAACTACAGTGCTTTCTGTGAATGGGACACTGCAAATCAGAACAAGCTCCACGCAGACACTGAAATAAAATCGGGAATGTTAGGAGATTTCAGCTCTGAAGTATAAGGCGGTGTTCACAGCTTTTGTTTTTCCCGGGCAGAATAGCTCAGCATTATCTTTTCCAGCAAAACAATGGAACCCACGTAAGTCAAGGGTGTGCCAATGTGCAGCAGCCGGACAGGGGCCTATTGACATGTTTAATGTAAAGGTTTGGAGCAGAGTGGTAACAAGGCCTTAGTGACACATTGTTACGCACAGGTCAGATCTGCAGTATGCGGTGACTGTCAAATACTTCCACACATTACACACTAACAAAGCAGCAGCTCAGGGGTTAATATGACTCGCTCATAATCTGGTGAACACCGGGGAGTTACGGAATTAGCGCCACGCGGTCCCGGCGTCATCATGGAAACCACATGGGATGACAGCGCAGGGTGGGGGGACCTACTACACCACACAGTCCCATTACTTCCCGGTAATACCTCAGTACAGTCCCATTACTTCCCGGTAATACCTCAGTACAGTCCCATTACTTCCCGGTAATACCTCAGTAGTTCCATTACTTCCCTTCCCTGTAATACCTCAGTACAGTTCCATTACTTCCCTGTAATACCTCAGTACAGTTCCATTACTTCCCTGTAATAACTCAGTACAGTTCCATTACTTCCCTGTAATACCTCAGTACAGTTCCATTACTTCCCTGTAATACCTCAGTACAGTCCCATTACTTCCCTGTAATACCTCAGTACAGTTCCATTACATCCCTGTAATACCTCAGTACAGTTCCATTACATCCCTGTAATACCTCAGTACAGTTCCATTACTTCCCTGTAATACCTCAGTACAGTTCCATTACTTCCCTGTAATACCTCAGTACAGTTCCATTACATCCCTGTAATACCTCAGTACAGTTCCATTACATCCCTGTAATACCTCAGTACAGTTCCATTACTTCCCTGTAATACCTCAGTACAGTTCCATTACTTCCCTGTAATACCTCAGTACAGTTCCATTACTTCCCTGTAATACCTCAGTACAGTTCCATTACTTCCCTGTAATACCTCAGTACAGTTCCATTACTTCCCTGTAATACCTCAGTACAGTTCCATTACTTCCCTGTAATACCTCAGTACAGTTCCATTACTTCCCTCTAATACCTCAGTACAGTTCCATTACTTCCCTGTAATACCTCAGTACAGTCCCATTACTTCCCTGTAATACCTCAGTACAGTCCCATTACTTCCCTGTAATACCTCAGTACAGTTCCATTACTTCCCTGTAATACCTCAGTACAGTTCCATTACTTCCTTGTAATACCTCAGTACAGTTCCATTACTTCCCTGTAATACCTCAGTACAGTTCCATTACTTCCCTGTAATACCCCAGTACAGTTCCATTACTTCCCTGTAATACCTCAGTACAGTCCCATTACTTCCCTGTAATACCTCAGTACAGTCCCATTACTTCCCTGTAATACCTCAGTACAGTTCCATTACTTCCCTGTAATACCCCAGTACAGTTCCATTACTTCCCGGTAATACCTCAGTACAGTCCCATTACTTCCCTGTAATACCTCAGTACAGTCCCATTACTTCCCTGTAATACCTCAGTACAGTTCCATTACTTCCCTGTAATACCTCAGTACAGTTCCATTACTTCCCTGTAATACCTCAGTACAGTTCCATTACTTCCCTGTAATACCCCAGTACAGTTCCATTACTTCCCGGTAATACCTCAGTACAGTTCCATTACTTCCCTGTAATACCTCAGTACAGTCCCATTACATCCCTGTAATACCCCAGTTCAGTCCCATTACTTCCCTGTAATACCTCAGTTCAGTCCCATTACTTCCCTGTAATACCTCAGTACAGTTCCATTACTTCCCTGTAATACCTCAGTACAGTTCCATTACATCCCTGTAATACCCCAGTTCAGTCCCATTACTTCCCTGTAATACCTCAGTACAGTCCCATTACATCCCTGTAATACCCCAGTTCAGTCCCATTACTTCCCTGTAATATCTCAGTACAGTCCCATTACTTCCCGGTAATACCTCAGTACAGTCCCATTACTTCCCTGTAATACCCCAGTACAGTCCCATTACTTCCCGGTAATACCTCAGTACAGTCCCATTACTTCCCTGTAATACCTCAGTACAGTCCCATTACTTCCCTGTAATACCTCAGTACAGTCCCATTACTTCCCTGTAATACCTCAGTACAGTTCCATTACTTCCTTGTAATACCTCAGTACAGTTCCATTACTTCCCTGTAATACCTCAGTACAGTTCCATTACTTCCCTGTAATACCTCAGTACAGTTCCATTACTTCCCTGTAATACCTCAGTACAGTTCCATTACTTCCCTGTAATACCTCAGTACAGTCCCATTACTTCCCGGTAATACCTCAGTACAGTCCCATTACTTCCCGGTAATACCTCAGTACAGTCCCATTACTTCCCGGTAATACCTCAGTACAGTCCCATTACTTCCCGGTAATACCTCAGTAGTTCCATTACTTCCCTGTAATACCTCAGTACAGTTCCATTACTTCCCTGTAATAACTCAGTACAGTTCCATTACTTCCCGGTAATACCTCAGTACAGTTCCATTACTTCCCGGTAATACCTCAGTACAGTTCCATAACTTCCTTGTAATACCTCAGTACAGTTCCATTACTTCCCTGTAATACCTCAGTACAGTTCCATTACTTCCCTGTAATACCTCAGTACAGTTCCATTACTTCCCGGTAATACCTCAGTACAGTTCCATTACTTCCCTGTAATACCTCAGTACAGTCCCATTACTTCCCTGTAATACCTCAGTACAGTCCCATTACTTCCCTGTAATACCTCAGTACAGTTCCATTACTTCCCTGTAATACCTCAGTACAGTTCCATTACTTCCCTGTAATACCTCAGTACAGTTCCATTACTTCCCTGTAATACCTCAGTACAGTTCCATTACTTCCCTGTAATACCTCAGTACAGTTCCATTACTTCCCGGTAATACCTCAGTACAGTTCCATTACTTCCCTGTAATACCTCAGTACAGTCCCATTACTTCCCTGTAATACCTCAGTACAGTCCCATTACTTCCCTGTAATACCTCAGTACAGTCCCATTACTTCCCTGTAATACCTCAGTACAGTCCCATTACTTCCCTGTAATACCTCAGTACAGTTCCATTACTTCCCTGTAATACCCCAGTACAGTTCCATTACTTCCCGGTAATACCTCAGTACAGTTCCATTACTTCCCTGTAATACCTCAGTACAGTTCCATTACTTCCTTGTAATACCTCAGTACAGTTCCATTACTTCCCTGTAATACCCCAGTACAGTCCCATTACTTCCCTGTAATACCTCAGTACAGTTCCATTACTTCCCTGTAATACCTCAGTACAGTTCCATTACTTCCCGGTAATACCTCAGTACAGTTGCATTACTTCCCGGTAATACCTCAGTACAGTCCCATTACTTCCTTGTAATACCTCAGTACAGTTCCATTACTTCCCTGTAATACCTCAGTACAGTCCCATTACTTCCCTGTAATACCTCAGTACAGTCCCATTACTTCCCTGTAATACCTCAGTACAGTTCCATTACTTCCCTGTAATACCTCAGTACAGTTCCATTACTTCCCTGTAATACCTCAGTACAGTCCCATTACTTCCCTGTAATACCTCAGTACAGTCCCATTACTTCCCTGTAATACCTCAGTACAGTTCCATTACTTCCCTGTAATACCTCAGTACAGTTCCATTACTTCCCTGTAATACCTCAGTACAGTCCCATTACATCCCTGTAATACCTCAGTACAGTTCCATTACTTCCCTGTAATACCTCAGTACGGTTCCATTACTTCCCTGTAATACCTCAGTACGGTTCCATTACTTCCCTGTAATACCTCAGTACAGTTCCATTACTTCCCGGTAATACCTCAGTACAGTCCCATTACTTCCCTGTAATACCTCAGTACAGTCCCATTACTTCCCTGTAATACCTCAGTACAGTTCCATTACTTCCCGGTAATACCTCAGTACAGTTCCATTACTTCCCTGTAATACCTCAGTACAGTCCCATTACTTCCCTGTAATACCCCAGTACAGTCCCATTACTTCCCTGTAATACCTCAGTACAGTCCCATTACTTCCCTGTAATACCCCAGTACAGTCCCATTACTTCCCGGTAATACCTCAGTACAGTCCCATTACTTCCCTGTAATACCCCAGTACAGTCCCATTACTTCCCTGTAATACCTCAGTACAGTTCCATTACTTCCCTGTAATACCCCAGTACAGTCCCATTACTTCCCTGTAACACCTCAGTACAGTCCCATTACTTCCCTGTAATACCTCAGTACAGTTCCATTACTTCCCGGTAATACCCCAGTACAGTTCCATTACTTCCTTGTAATACCCCAGTACAGTTCCATTACTTCCCGGTAATACCTCAGTACAGTTCCATTACTTCCTTGTAACACCTCAGTACAGTCCCATTACTTCCCTGTAATACCTCAGTACAGTTCCATTACTTCCCGGTAATACCCCAGTACAGTTCCATTACTTCCCTGTAATACCTCAGTACAGTCCCATTACTTCCCTGTAATACCCCAGTACAGTCCCATTACTTCCCTGTAATACCTCAGTACAGTCCCATTACTTCCCTGTAATACCCCAGTACAGTCCCATTACTTCCCGGTAATACCTCAGTACAGTCCCATTACTTCCCTGTAATACCCCAGTACAGTCCCATTACTTCCCTGTAATACCTCAGTACAGTTCCATTACTTCCCTGTAATACCCCAGTACAGTCCCATTACTTCCCTGTAACACCTCAGTACAGTCCCATTACTTCCCTGTAATACCTCAGTACAGTCCCATTACTTCCCTGTAATACCTCAGTACAGTTCCATTACTTCCCTGTAATACCCCAGTACAGTCCCATTACTTCCCTGTAATACCTCAGTACAGTTCCATTACTTCCCTGTAATACCTCAGTACAGTTCCATTACTTCCCGGTAATACCCCAGTACAGTTCCATTACTTCCTTGTAATACCTCAGTACAGTTCCATTACTTCCCTGTAATACCCCAGTACAGTCCCATTACTTCCCTGTAATACCTCAGTACAGTTCCATTACTTCCCGGTAATACCCCAGTACAGTCCCATTACTTCCCTGTAATACCTCAGTACAGTCCCATTACTTCCCTGTAATACCCCAGTACAGTCCCATTACTTCCCTGTAATACCTCAGTACAGTCCCATTACTTCCCTGTAATACCTCAGTACAGTTCCATTACTTCCCGGTAATACCCCAGTACAGTTCCATTACTTCCTTGTAATACCTCAGTACAGTTCCATTACTTCCCTGTAATACCTCAGTACAGTCCCATTACTTCCCGGTAATACCTCAGTACAGTTCCATTACTTCCCTGTAATACCTCAGTACAGTTCCATTACTTCCCTGTAATACCTCAGTACAGTCCCATTACTTCCCTGTAATACCTCAGTACAGTCCCATTACTTCCCTGTAATACCTCAGTACAGTCCCATTACTTCCCTGTAATACCTCAGTACAGTCCCATTACTTCCCTGTAATACCTCAGTACAGTTCCATTACTTCCCGGTAATACCTCAGTACAGTTCCATTACTTCCCTGTAATACCTCAGTACAGTTCCATTACTTCCCTGTAATACCTCAGTACAGTCCCATTACTTCCCTGTAATACCTCAGTACAGTCCCATTACTTCCCTGTAATACCCCAGTACAGTCCCATTACTTCCCGGTAATACCTCAGTACAGTCCCATTACTTCCCTGTAATACCTCAGTACAGTCCCATTACTTCCCTGTAATACCTCAGTACAGTCCCATTACTTCCCTGTAATACCTCAGTACAGTTCCATTACTTCCCTGTAATACCTCAGTACAGTCCCATTACTTCCCTGTAATACCTCAGTACAGTTCCATTACTTCCCTGTAATACCCCAGTACAGTTCCATTACTTCCTTGTAATACCTCAGTACAGTTCCATTACTTCCCTGTAATACCTCAGTACAGTCCCATTACTTCCCGGTAATACCTCAGTACAGTCCCATTACTTCCCTGTAATACCTCAGTACAGTCCCATTACTTCCCTGTAATACCTCAGTACAGTCCCATTACTTCCCTGTAATACCTCAGTACAGTTCCATTACTTCCCTGTAATACCTCAGTACAGTCCCATTACTTCCCTGTAATACCTCAGTACAGTTCCATTACTTCCCTGTAATACCCCAGTACAGTTCCATTACTTCCTTGTAATACCTCAGTACAGTTCCATTACTTCCCTGTAATACCTCAGTACAGTTCCATTACTTCCCTGTAATACCTCAGTACAGTCCCATTACTTCCCTGTAATACCTCAGTACAGTCCCATTACTTCCCTGTAATACCTCAGTACAGTTCCATTACTTCCCGGTAATACCTCAGTACAGTCCCTTTAGGAGGATATTTGGGGGTTCGGGCGGCGCTCACCCAGCAGATGCTTCATCACGGCCTGGTTGTGCTCCCACAGCTCGTTGAAGGTGCCCCAGCGGGAGTGACCATCAGGGACCGGATTGGCCTTGATCCATCCCCCGCAGGAATAGCTGTAGAAGTCCTGGCAGGGGTCCACGGAGCGGTCCAGGGAGCGCAGGATGGCGCTGGTCACCGAGATGCAGGACTCCGACAGACAGGTGCGATCATCTGCAGCACAGACAAGACATCAGAGGTGACGCCACAGTCAGCCCCCCCCCACCAGTCACCCCCTTATAGTCCGGGGGTCTCCCCTGCCATCCCCGCTGCTAGAAAAGGAGTGGTCCGTTACGGCTTGTGGGGGAGGGGATTGTTACAGTAATGGCCGCCACGAAGAGCGCAGGTTTCGGTTATTACATGTTACCAGACGCCATCACTGCGCCGCACCCCTCCCCCTTCTCTATAGGAAGCCGTCCAGTGCAGCGGGGGTGAGCACGTTACTGGCTGCTGTGGCCCCTGTGCTAGGAACGGGCGAGGGCCCCGACCTGCTCCATGTAAACTGACACCAGGGATTGTGGGAATTCTCTTTAAAGGGCCGGTGTCCAGTCTCTTGTATCTAAAGAGTCAGCGCTGTATAGTGGAGAGTCCTGCAAATTTCTAATCAAGTGTCAATTCCTCACCAAGATCTCTGCTTGCTGTCAGAAAGTGTGAACAGTCTTTATATCTAGAGGTTAAAAATCCATCCTGACCTAATGTCTCACAGCTGAGGGTTTGTTACAATGTTTTGGGTCAGGATGGATTTTCAGCCTCTGGATAAAACACAGAATGTTAGCATTTACTGACAGCAAACGGAGATCTTGAAAAGCGGAACAGAATCAGAGTATTAGAAAGCGGCAGAACATATCGCTTCACGTTGATGACGCTTCTTACATGGGACTGACGAGCGCCATAAACACAACTCTGTGGTCATTTGTCGCTATGGTAACACGTTCACTTACTGTTCCGGTACTGGATCACCAGGGAGAGCAGGCACGCCAGCAGTCCGACCGCGAGGACCGCGACCAGCACCAGCATCCGCTTCTCTACGTGCGTCCGGTCCGTCCAGCAGCTGCTGCGGTGTCGTCCTCCTCGCAGACTCACCTGTGGACGACAAGAGGTTAACAGGACGTGCGGCGCCGAGAACAGCGACCAAAGAAGAGGCCGCCAAATTACAGGAACCGAAAACACCAGATATTAACCACCTCTCTGTCGGGCGTTCTCTTTATGGGACCCCCCCCCCGTGCACAGAACTTCCCCTTACTTGGATAACGGATAAGGACGACCTGGAGACGATCCAGACAAGAGGCGCTCAGTGCCCCGGAAAAGAGAACCTCCAGAGACATGTGACTGATATCAGCCGCTCCTCTTATATCACTCCAGCACTATTATATCCTCCAGAGACATTACATCACATGTGTGACTGATATCAGCCGCTCCTCTTATATCACTCCAGTACTATTATATCCTCCAGAGACATTACATCATATGTGACTGATATCAGCCGCTCCTCTTATATCACTCCAGTAGTATTATATCCTCCAGAGACATTACATTATATGTGACTGATATCAGCCACTCCTCTTATATCACTCCAGTACTATTATATCCTCCAGAGACATTACATCATATATGTGACTGATATCAGCCGCTCCTCTTATATCACTCCAGTACTATTATATCCTCCAGAGACATTACATCATATGTGACTGATATCAGCCGCTCCTCTTATATCACTCCAGTACTATTATATCCTCCAGAGACATTACATCATATGTGTGACTGATATCAGCCGCTCCTCTTATATAACTCCAGCACTATTATATCCTCCAGAGACATTACATCATATGTGTGACTGATATCAGCCACTCCTCTTATATCACTCCAGTACTATTATACCCTCCAGAGACATTACATCATATGTGTGACTGATATCAGCCGCTCCTCTTATATCACTCCAGTACTATTATATCCTCCAGAGACATTACATCATATGTGTGACTGATATCAGCCGCTCCTCTTATATAACTCCAGCACTATTATATCCTCCAGAGACATTACATCATATGTGACTGATATCAGCCGCTCCTCTTATAACACTCCAGTACTATTATATCCTCCAGAGACATTACATCATGTGTGACTGATATCAGCCGCTCCTCTTATATCACTCCAGCACTATTATATCCTCCAGAGACATTACATCATATGTGTGACTGATATCAGCCGCTCCTCTTATAACACTCCAGCACTATTATATCCTTCAGAGACATTACATCATGTGTGACTGATATCAGCCGCTCCTCTTATATCACTCCAGCACTATTATATCCTCCAGAGACATTACATCACATATGTGACTGATATCAGCCGCTCCTCTTATATCACTCCAGCACTATTATATCCTCCAGAGACATTACATCATATGTGACCGATATCAGCCGCTCCTCTTATATCACTCCAGTACTATTATATCCTCCAGAGACATTACATCATATGTGTGACTGATATCAGCCGCTCCTCTTATATCACTCCAGCACTATTATATCCTCCAGAGACATTACATCATATGTGTGACTGATATCAGCCGCTCCTCTTATATCACTCCAGTACTATTATATCCTCCAGAGACATTACATCATATGTGACTGATATCAGCCGCTCCTCTTATATCACTCCAGTACTATTATATCCTCCAGAGACATTTACATCATATGTGACTGATATCAGCCGCTCCTCTTATATCACTCCAGTACTATTATATCCTCCAGAGACATTACATCATATATGTGACTGATATCAGCTGCTCCTCTTATAACACTCCAGCACTATTATATCCTCCAGAGACATTACATCATATATGTGACTGATATCAGCCGCTCCTCTTATATCACTCCAGTACTATTATATCCTCCAGAGACATTACATCATATGTCTGACTGATATCAGCCGCTCCTCTTATATCACTCCAGTACTATTATATCCTCCAGAGACATTACATCATATGTGACTGATATCAGCCGCTCCTCTTATATCACTCCAGCACTATTATATCCTCCAGAGACATTACATCATATGTGTGACTGATATCAGCCGCTCCTCTTATAACACTCCAGTACTATTATATCCTCCAGACATTACATCATATGTGTGACTGATATCAGCCGCTCCTCTTATATCACTCCAGCACTATTATATCCTCCAGACATTACATCATATGTGTGACTGATATCAGCCGCTCCTCTTATATCACTCCAGCACTATTATATCCTCCAGAGACATTACATCATATGTGACTGATATCAGCCGCTCCTCTTATATCACTCCAGCACTATTATATCCTCCAGAGACATTACATCATATGTGACTGATATCAGCCGCTCCTCTTATATCACTCCAGCACTATTATATCCTCCAGACATTACATCATATGTGTGACTGATATCAGCCGCTCCTCTTATATCACTCCAGTACTATTATATCCTCCAGACATTACATCATATGTGTGACTGATATCAGCCGCTCCTCTTATATCACTCCAGTACTATTATATCCTCCAGACATTACATCATGTGTGACTGATATCAGCCGCTCCTCTTATATCACTCCAGTACTATTATATCCCCCAGAGACATTACATCATATGTGTGACTGATATCAGCCGCTCCTCTTATATCACTCCAGTACTATTATATTCTCCAGAGACATTACATCATATGTGACTGATATCAGCCGCTCCTCTTATATCACTCCAGCACTATTATATCCTCCAGACATTACATCATATGTGTGACTGATATCAGCCGCTCCTCTTATAACACTCCAGTACTATTATATCCTGCAGAGACATTACATCATATGTGTGACTGATATCAGCCGCTCCTCTTATATCACTCCAGTACTATTATATCCTCCAGAGACATTACATCATATATGTGACTGATATCAGCCGCTCCTCTTATATCACTCCAGTACTATTATATACTCCAGAGATATTACATCATATGTGACTGATATCAGCCGCTCCTCTTATATCACTCCAGTACTATTATATCCTCCAGAGACATTACATCATATGTGTGACTGATATCAGCCGCTCCTCTTATATCACTCCAGCACTATTATATCCTCCAGACATTACATCATATGTGACTGATATCAGCCAATCCTCTTATATCACTCCAGTACTATTATATCCTCCAGAGACATTACATCATATGTGTGACTGATATCAGCCGCTCCTCTTATATCACTCCAGTACTATTATATCCTCCAGAGACATTACATCATATGTGTGACTGATATCAGCCGCTCCTCTTATATCACTCCAGTACTATTATATCCTCCAGAGACATTACATCATATGTGTGACTGATATCAGCCGCTCCTCTTATATCACTCCAGTACTATTATATCCTCCAGAGACATTACATCATATGTGTGACTGATATCAGCCGCTCCTCTTATATCACTCCAGTACTATTATATCCTCCAGAGACATTACATCATATATGTGACTGATATCAGCCGCTCCTCTTATATCACTCCAGCACTATTATATCCTCCAGAGACATTACATCATATGTGTGACTGATATCAGCCGCTCCTCTTATATCACTCCAGTACTATTATATCCTCCAGAGACATTACATCATATATGTGACTGATATCAGCCGCTCCTCTTATATCACTCCAGTAGTATTATATCCTCCAGAGACATTACATCATATATGTGACTGATATCAGCCGCTCCTCTTATAACACTCCAGTACTATTATATCCTCCAGAGACATTACATCATATGTGTGACTGATATCAGCCGGTCCTCTTATATCACTCCAGCACTATTATATCCTCCAGAGACATTACATCATATGTGTGACTGATATCAGCCGCTCCTCTTATAACACTCCAGCACTATTATATCCTCCAGAGACATTACATCATATGTGTGACTGATATCAGCCGCTCCTCTTATATCACTCCAGTACTATTATATCCTCCAGAGACATTACATCATATGTGACTGATATCAGCCGCTCCTCTTATATCACTCCAGCACTATTATATCCTCCAGAGACATTACATCATATATGACTGATATCAGCCGCTCCTCTTATATCACTCCAGTACTATTATATCCTCCAGAGACATTACATCATATGTGACTGATATCAGCCGCTCCTCTTATATCACTCCAGTACTATTATATCCTCCAGACATTACATCATATGTGTGACTGATATCAGCCACTCCTCTTATATCACTCCAGTACTATTATATCCTCCAGAGACATTACATCATATGTGACTGATATCAGCCGCCCCTCTTATATCACTCCAGTACTATTATATCCTCCAGAGACATTACATCATATGTGACTGCTATCAGCCGCTCCTCTTATATCACTCCAGTACTATTATATCCTCCAGAGACATTACATCATATGTGTGACTGATATCAGCCGCTCCTCTTATATCACTCCAGCACTATTATATCCTCCAGAGACATTACATCATATGTGTGACTGATATCACTCCAGCACTATTATATCCTCCAGAGACATTACATCATATGTGTGACTGATATCAGCCGCTCCTCTTATAACACTCCAGCACTATTATATCCTCCAGAGACATTACATCATATGTGTGACTGATATCAGCCGCTCCTCTTATATCACTCCAGCACTATTATATCCTCCAGAGACATTACATTATATATGTGACTGATATCAGCCGCTCCTCTTATATCACTCCAGTACTATTATATCCTCCAGAGACATTACATCATATGTCTGACTGATATCAGCCGCTCCTCTTATATCACTCCAGCACTATTATATCCTCCAGAGACATTACATCATATATGACTGATATCAGCCGCTCCTCTTATATCACTCCAGTACTATTATATCCTCCAGAGACATTACATCATATGTGACTGATATCAGCCGCTCCTCTTATATCACTCCAGTACTATTATATCCTCCAGAGACATTACATCATATGTGTGACTGATATCAGCCGCTCCTCTTATATCACTCCAGTACTATTATATCCTCCAGAGACATTACATCATATGTGTGACTGATATCAGATGCTCCTCTTATAACACTCCAGCACTATTATATCCACCAGAGACATTACATCATATGTGACTGATATCAGCCGCTCCTCTTATATCACTCCAGTACTATTATATCCTCCAGAGACATTACATCATATGTGTGACTGATATCAGCCGCTCCTCTTATATCACTCCAGTACTATTATATCCTCCAGACATTACATCATATATGTGACTGATATCAGCCGCTCCTCTTATATCACTCCAGTACTATTATATCCTCCAGAGACATTACATCATGTGTGTGACTGATATCAGCCGCTCCTCTTATATCACTCCAGCACTATTATATCCTCCAGAGACATTACATCATATATGTGACTGATATCAGCCGCTCCTCTTATATCACTCCAGTACTATTATATCCTCCAGAGACATTACATCATGTGTGTGACTGATATCAGCCGCTCCTCTTATATCACTCCAGCACTATTATATCCTCCAGACATTACATCATATGTGTGACTGATATCAGCCACACCTCTTATATCACTCCAGTACTATTATATCCTCCAGAGACATTACATCATATGTGACTGATATCAGCCGCTCCTCTTATATCACTCCAGCACTATTATATCCTCCAGACATTACATCATATGTGTGACTGATATCAGCCGCTCCTCTTATATCACTCCAGCACTATTATATCCTCCAGAGACATTACATCATATGTGACTGATATCAGCCGCTCCTCTTATATCACTCCAGCACTATTATATCCTCCAGAGACATTACATCATATGTGACTGATATCAGCCGCTCCTCTTATATCACTCCAGCACTATTATATCCTCCAGACATTACATCATATGTGTGACTGATATCAGCCGCTCCTCTTATATCACTCCAGTACTATTATATCCTCCAGACATTACATCATATGTGTGACTGATATCAGCCGCTCCTCTTATATCACTCCAGTACTATTATATCCTCCAGACATTACATCATATGTGTGACTGATATCAGCCGCTCCTCTTATATCACTCCAGTACTATTATATCCCCCAGAGACATTACATCATATGTGTGACTGATATCAGCCGCTCCTCTTATATCACTCCAGTACTATTATATTCTCCAGAGACATTACATCATATGTGACTGATATCAGCCGCTCCTCTTATATCACTCCAGCACTATTATATCCTCCAGACATTACATCATATGTGTGACTGATATCAGCCGCTCCTCTTATATCACTCCAGTACTATTATATCCTCCAGACATTACATCATATGTGTGACTGATATCAGCCGCTCCTCTTATATCACTCCAGCACTATTATATCCTCCAGAGACATTACATCATATGTGTGACTGATATCAGCCGCTCCTCTTATATCACTCCAGTACTATTATATCCTGCAGAGACATTACATCATATGTGTGACTGATATCAGCCGCTCCTCTTATATCACTCCAGTACTATTATATCCTCCAGAGACATTACATCATATATGTGACTGATATCAGCCGCTCCTCTTATATCACTCCAGTACTATTATATACTCCAGAGATATTACATCATATGTGACTGATATCAGCCGCTCCTCTTATATCACTCCAGTACTATTATATCCTCCAGAGACATTACATCATATGTGTGACTGATATCAGCCGCTCCTCTTATATCACTCCAGTACTATTATATCCTCCAGAGACATTACATCATATGTGTGACTGATATCAGCCGCTCCTCTTATATCACTCCAGCACTATTATATCCTCCAGAGACATTACATCATATGTGTGACTGATATCACTCCAGCACTATTATATCCTCCAGAGACATTACATCATATGTGTGACTGATATCAGCCGCTCCTCTTATAACACTCCAGCACTATTATATCCTCCAGAGACATTACATCATATGTGTGACTGATATCAGCCGCTCCTCTTATATCACTCCAGTACTATTATATCCTCCAGAGACATTACATCATATGTGACTGATATCAGCCGCTCCTCTTATATCACTCCAGCACTATTATATCCTCCAGAGACATTACATCATATATGACTGATATCAGCCGCTCCTCTTATATCACTCCAGTACTATTATATCCTCCAGAGACATTACATCATATGTGACTGATATCAGCCGCTCCTCTTATATCACTCCAGTACTATTATATCCTCCAGAGACATTACATCATATGTGTGACTGATATCAGCCGCTCCTCTTATATCACTCCAGTACTATTATATCCTCCAGACATTACATCATATGTGTGACTGATATCAGCCACTCCTCTTATATCACTCCAGTACTATTATATCCTCCAGAGACATTACATCATATGTGTGACTGATATCAGCCACTCCTCTTATATCACTCCAGTACTATTATATCCTCCAGAGACATTACATCATATGTGTGACTGATATCAGCCGCTCCTCTTATATCACTCCAGTACTATTATATCCTCCAGAGACATTACATCATATGTGACTGCTATCAGCCGCTCCTCTTATATCACTCCAGTACTATTATATCCTCCAGAGACATTACATCATATGTGTGACTGATATCAGCCGCTCCTCTTATATCACTCCAGCACTATTATATCCTCCAGAGACATTACATCATATGTGTGACTGATATCACTCCAGCACTATTATATCCTCCAGAGACATTACATCATATGTGTGACTGATATCAGCCGCTCCTCTTATAACACTCCAGCACTATTATATCCTCCAGAGACATTACATCATATGTGTGACTGATATCAGCCGCTCCTCTTATATCACTCCAGCACTATTATATCCTCCAGAGACATTACATTATATATGTGACTGATATCAGCCGCTCCTCTTATATCACTCCAGTACTATTATATCCTCCAGAGACATTACATCATATATGTGACTGATATCAGCCGCTCCTCTTATATCACTCCAGTACTATTATATCCTCCAGAGACATTACATCACATATGTGACTGATATCAGCCGCTCCTCCTATATCCTCCAGTACTATTATATCCTCCAGACATTACATCATATGTGTGACTGATATCAGCCGCTCCTCTTATATCACTCCAGTACTATTATATCCTCCAGAGACATTACATCATATGTGTGACTGATATCAGCCGCTCCTCTTATATCACTCCAGCACTATATCCTCCAGAGACATTACATCATATGTGACTGATATCAGCCGCTCCTCTTATATCACTCCAGTACTATTATATCCTCCAGAGACATTACATCATATGTGTGACTGATATCAGCCGCTCCTCTTATATCACTCCAGCACTATATCCTCCAGAGACATTACATCATATGTGACTGATATCAGCCGCTCCTCTTATATCACTCCAGTACTATTATATCCTCCAGAGACATTACATCATATATGTGACTGATATCAGCCGCTGCTCTTATATCACTCCAGTACTATTATATCCTCCAGAGACATTACATCATATGTGACTGATATCAGCCGCTCCTCTTATAACACTCCAGCACTATTATATCCTCCAGAGACATTACATCATATGTGACTGATATCAGCCGCTCCTCTTATAACACTCCAGTACTATTATATCCTCCAGACATTACATCATATGTGTGACTGATATCAGCCGCTCCTCTTATAACACTCCAGCACTATTATATCCTCCAGAGACATTACATCATATGTGTGACTGATATCAGCCGCTCCTCTTATATCACTCCAGTACTATTATATCCTCCAGAGACATTACATCATATATGTGACTGATATCAGCCGCTCCTCTTATAACACTCCAGCACTATTATATCCTCCAGACATTACATCATATGTGACTGATATCAGCCGCTCCTCTTATATCACTCCAGTACTATTATATCCTCCAGAGACATTACATCATATGTGACTGATATCAGCCGCTCCTCTTATATCACTCCAGTACTATTATATCCTCCAGACATTACATCACATGTGACTGATATCAGCCGCTCCTCTTATATCACTCCAGTACTATTATATCCTCCAGAGACATTACATCATATGTGACTGATATCAGCCGCTCCTCTTATATCACTCCAGCACTATTATATCCTCCAGAGACATTACATCATATGTGACTGATATCAGCCGCTCCTCTTATATCACTCCAGTACTATTATATCCTCCAGAGACATTACATCATATGTGTGACTGATATCAGCCGCTCCTCTTATATCACTCCAGTACTATTATATCCTCCAGATACATTACATCATATGTGTGACTGATATCAGCCGCTCCTCTTATATCACTCCAGCACTATTATATCCTCCAGAGACATTACATCATATGTGTGACTGATATCAGCCGCTCCTCTTATATCACTCCAGTACTATTATATCCTCCAGAGACATTACATCATATATGTGACTGATATCAGCCGCTCCTCTTATAACACTCCAGCACTATTATATCCTCCAGACATTACATCATATGTGACTGATATCAGCCGCTCCTCTTATATCACTCCAGTACTATTATATCCTCCAGAGACATTACATCATATGTGACTGATATCAGCCGCTCCTCTTATATCACTCCAGTACTATTATATCCTCCAGACATTACATCACATGTGACTGATATCAGCCGCTCCTCTTATATCACTCCAGCACTATTATATCCTCCAGAGACATGACATCATATGTGTGACTGATATCAGCCGCTCCTCTTATATCACTCCAGTACTATTATATCCTCCAGAGACATTACATCATATGTGACTGATATCAGCCGCTCCTCTTATATCACTCCAGCACTATTATATCCTCCAGAGACATTACATCATATGTGACTGATATCAGCCGCTCCTCTTATATCACTCCAGTACTATTATATCCTCCAGAGACATTACATCATATGTGACTGATATCAGCCGCTCCTCTTATATCACTCCAGCACTATTATATCCTCCAGAGACATTACATCATATGTGACTGATATCAGCCGCTCCTCTTATATCACTCCAGTACTATTATATCCTCCAGAGACATTACATCATATGTGACTGATATCAGCCGCTCCTCTTATATCACTCCAGTACTATTATATCCTCCAGAGACATTACATCACATATGTGACTGATATCAGCCGCTCCTCCTATAACACTCCAGCACTATTATATCCTCCAGAGACATTACATCATATGTGTGACTGATATCAGCCGCTCCTCTTATATCACTCCAGCACTATTATATCCTCCAGACATTACATCATATATGTGACTGATATCAGCCGCTCCTCTTATAACACTCCAGTACTATTATATCCTCCAGAGACATTACATCATATATGTGACTGATATCAGCCGCTCCTCTTATATCACTCCAGTACTATTATATCCTCCAGAGACATTAC
This sequence comes from Rhinoderma darwinii, assembly GCF_050947455.1. Taxonomy (NCBI): domain Eukaryota; kingdom Metazoa; phylum Chordata; class Amphibia; order Anura; family Rhinodermatidae; genus Rhinoderma; species Rhinoderma darwinii. Next base: position 28,474 of record NW_027463543.1, read on the forward strand.
ATCATATGTGTGACTGATATCAGCCGCTCCCCTTATATCACTCCAGCACTATTATATCCTCCAGAGACATTACATCACATGTGACTGATATCAGCCGCTCCTCTTATAACACTCCAGTACTATTATATCCTCCAGACATTACATCATATGTGTGACTGATATCAGCCGCTCCTTAGACCACAGCTTATACTAGTGCTATGAGGGTGACTGGTCCTTTAATATGAGGACTGGGGTTAGTCCCGGTCCACCTGGCAGAGCAGGGGCAGCTCAGGTTTCCATTGTGTTTTTGGCCGGGCGACACATCCGGAATGTAAAACATCTCCACTCCCTGCTCAGATTAGTCGGTCTCTACAAGCTCCCGGCTCCCCACCCAGTCCCTGGTCTCTGGAGCTTACAATCTACACTCTTCTCCAAGCCTCATTTATCAACATCTGCCGCTGCTTCTGGAAGGAGAAAGCTCTGCTGTTGCACTGAGGTCTGCTCTCTAGGCGCGGAGAGGATATCACAGCAAGGGGCTGGCGCCACAGGAGGGGTACAAGCAGCCCACACACCAGACCAGGACCCCACAAAGTGCACCCCAAGATCTGCTCCATGACACCAACCCGGGGACAAGAGGCCACGGACCACGAATGTCCTGAGACAACACAGCGGGGGTAGGGAGACGAAGACCTAATTACATGAGCCCCCTGCAGTGACAGTATTTACCCCCCAGGAGGGGAGGGCATCAGCCACAGCGGCCACACTGGCAGGCATTAGATTGTAAGCTCTTCAGAGCGGAGCCTCCAGGTTGTAGAAGGATTAAACATCTCCCATTATGACTTATTGGTGGCCCCCCAACATGTACAGAGACCCCCATACCTGCGCTCCACTGGGGTACACCTCGCCCTCATGGATGGAATCCACCAGATCCTCCTCGTCCAGCGTCGCTCTCTTGTAGGACGACATCTGAAAGGTGAAAAGTACAACAGAATCTCTCAGCAGCTCCATGAACCGGACGACACCGACCAGATGCCGGGCACAAGGGGGCACCTAAACCCAGGACCCACCACCCCTCCCCACCCTCCTGCTGCCCCGGCCCCACATCTCCCAGGATCAAACCCCAAGTCAATACAAGAGGAGCCGCAGCTGACGGGACCACCCACACCAGGACTCCTTATGTAACGCTGCAGGGGCACGTGACGGCTACCAGGGGGCACATACTTTCTAGTCTCACCACCCGACCACCACGGCCATCTCTGCCCCCAGCCTGCGCACTATTATGTCGTTCTAGCTTCAACTCTGCCCCCCCCCCCTCCTTCCTGCCATTATTAACTGCAGCCACTCACACATTGAGGGAGGGGAACAGCATTAACCCCCCCCCCCCCCCCCCCCCCGGGTGCCGAGGAGGAAACAAGGTCCAGACACGAGAAAACCTACAGACGTTTACCAGGAATACTACAAACCCCATCATTCACCGAAGTATAAACTCCATAATCAGCAGAGTCAGTGTACATACATGCCTCATCCTGTATTATACTCCAGAGCTGTACTCACTATTCTGCTGGTGGAGTCACTGTGTACATACATTACTTATCCTGTACTGATCCTGAGTTATATCCTGTATTATACTCCAGAGCTGCACTCACTATTCTGCTGGTGGAGTCACTGTGTACATACATTACATTACTTATCCTGTACTAATCCTGAGTTACAGCCTGTATTATACTCCAGAGCTGCACTCACTATTCTGCTGGTGGAGTCACTGTGTACATACATTACTTATCCTGTACTGATCCTGAGTTACAGCCTGTATTATACTCCAGAGCTGCACTCACTATTCTGCTGGTGGGGTCACTGTGTACATACATTACTTATCCTGTACTGATCCTGAGTTATATCCTGTATTATACTCCAGAGCTGCACTCACTATTCTGCCGGTGGAGTCACTGTGTACATACATTACATCACTTATCCTGTACTGATCCTGAGTTACATCCTGTATTATACTCCAGAGCTGCACTCACTATTCTGCCGGTGGAGTCACTGTGTACATACATTATATTACTTATCCTGTACTGATCCTGAGTTATATCCTGTATTATACTCCAGAGCTGCGCTCACTATTCTGCTGGTGGAGTCACTGTGTACATACATTACTTATCCTGTACTGATCCTGAGTTACATCCTGTATTATTCTCCAGAGCTGCACTCACTATTCTGCTGGTGGAGTCACTGTGTACATACATTACATTACTTATCCTGTACTGATCCTGAGTTATATCCGGTATTATACTCCAGAGCTGCACTCACTATTCTGCTGGTGGAGTCACTGTGTACATACATTACTTATCCCGTACTGATCCTGAGTTATATCCTGTATTATACCCCAGAGCTGCACTCACTATTCTGCCGGTGGAGTCACTGTGTACATACATTACATCACTTATCCTGTACTGATCCTGAGTTACATCCTGTATTATACTCCAGAGCTGCACTCACTATTCTGCCGGTGGAGTCACTGTGTACATACATTACATTACTTATCCTGTACTGATCCTGAGTTACATCCTGTATTATACTCCAGAGCTGCACTCACTATTCTGCTGGTGGAGTCACTGTGTACATACATTATATTACTTATCCTGTACTGATCCTGAGTTATATCCTGTATTATACTCCAGAGCTGCGCTCACTATTCTGCTGGTGGAGTCACTGTGTACATACATTACATTACTTATCCTGTACTGATCCTGAGTTACATCCTGTATTATACCCCAGAGCTGCACTCACTATTCTGCTGGTGGAGTCACTGTGTACATACATTACATTACTTATCCTGTACTGATCCTGAGTTACATCCTGTATTATACTCCAGAGCTGCACTCACTATTCTGCTGGTGGAGTCACTGTGTACATACATTACATTACTTATCCTGTACTGATCCCGAGTTATATCCTGTATTATACTCCAGAGCTGCACTCACTATTCTGCTGGTGGAGTCACTGTGTACATACATTACTTATCCTGTACTGATCCTGAGTTATATCCTGTATTATACTCCAGAGCTGCACTCCCTATTCTGCTGGTGGAGTCACTGTGTACATACATTACATTACTTATCCTGTACTGATCCTGAGTTATATCCTGTATTATACTCCAGAGCTGCACTCACTATTCTGCTGGTGGAGTCACTGTGTACATACATTACTTATCCTGTACTGATCCTGAGTTATATCCAGTATTATACTCCAGAGCTGCACTCACTATTCTGCTGGTGGAGTCAGTGTGTACATACATTACATTACTTATCCTGCACTGATCCTGAGTTATATCCTGTATTATACTCCAGAGCTGCACTCACTATTCTGCTGGTGGAGTCACTGTGTACATACATTACTTATCCTGTACTGATCCTGAGTTATATCCAGTATTATACTCCAGAGCTGCACTCACTATTCTGCTGGTGGAGTCAGTGTGTACATACATTACATTACTTATCCTGCACTGATCCTGAGTTATATCCTGTATTATACTCCAGAGCTGCACTCACTATTCTGCTGGTGGAGTCACTGTGTACATACATTACTTATCCTGTACTGATCCTGAGTTATATCCGGTATTATACTCCAGAGCTGCACTCACTATTCTGCTGGTGGAGTCACTGTGTACATACATTACTTATCCTGTACTGATCCTGAGTTATATCCTGTATTATACTCCAGAGCTGCACTCACTATTCTGCTGGTGGAGTCACTGTGTACATACATTACTTATCCTGTACTGATCCTGAGTTACAGCCTGTATTATACTCCAGAGCTGCACTCACTATTCTGCTGGTGGGGTCACTGTGTACATACATTACTTATCCTGTACTGATCCTGAGTTACAGCCTGTATTATACTCCAGAGCTGCACTCACTATTCTGCTGGTGGAGTCACTGTGTACATACATTACTTATCCTGTACTGATCCTGAGTTACAGCCTGTATTATACTCCAGAGCTGCACTCACTATTCTGCTGGTGGAGTCACTGTGTACATACATTACTTATCCTGTACTGATCCTGAGTTATATCCTGTATTATACTCCAGAGCTGCACTCACTATTCTGCCGGTGGAGTCACTGTGTACATACATTACATTACTTATCCTGTACTGATCCTGAGTTACATCCTGTATTATACTCCAGAGCTGCACTCACTATTCTGCTGGTGGAGTCACTGTGTACATACATTATATTACTTATCCTGTACTGATCCTGAGTTATATCCTGTATTATACTCCAGAGCTGCACTCACTATTCTGCTGGTGGAGTCACTGTGTACATACATTACATTACTTATCCTGTACTGATCCTGAGTTATATCCTGTATTATACTCCAGAGCTGCGCTCACTATTCTGCTGGTGGAGTCACTGTGTACATACATTACATTACTTATCCTGTACTGATCCTGAGTTACATCCTGTATTATACCCCAGAGCTGCACTCACTATTCTGCTGGTGGAGTCACTGTGTACATACATTACATTACTTATCCTGTACTGATCCTGAGTTACATCCTGTATTATACTCCAGAGCTGCACTCACTATTCTGCTGGTGGAGTCACTGTGTACATACATTACTTATCCTGTACTGATCCTGAGTTATATCCTGTATTATACTCCAGAGCTGCACTCCCTATTCTGCTGGTGGAGTCACTGTGTACATACATTACATTACTTATCCTGTACTGATCCTGAGTTATATCCTGTATTATACTCCAGAGCTGCACTCACTATTCTGCTGGTGGAGTCACTGTGTACATACATTACTTATCCTGTACTGATCCTGAGTTATATCCAGTATTATACTCCAGAGCTGCACTCACTATTCTGCTGGTGGAGTCAGTGTGTACATACATTACATTACTTATCCTGCACTGATCCTGAGTTATATCCTGTATTATACTCCAGAGCTGCACTCACTATTCTGCTGGTGGAGTCACTGTGTACATACATTACTTATCCTGTACTGATCCTGAGTTATATCCAGTATTATACTCCAGAGCTGCACTCACTATTCTGCTGGTGGAGTCACTGTGTACATACATTACATTACTTATCCTGCACTGATCCTGAGTTACATCCTGTATTATACTCCAGAGCAGCACTCACTATTCTGCTGGTGGAGTCACTGTGTACATACATTACTTATCCTGTACAGATCCTGAGTTATATCCTGTATTATACTCCACAGCTGCACTCACTATTCTGCTGGTGGAGTCACTGTGTACATACATTACATTACTTATCCTGTACTGATCCTGAGTTATATCCTGTATTATACTCCAGAGCTGCACTCACTATTCTGCTGGTGGAGTCACTGTGTACATACATTACATTACTTATCCTGTACAGATCCTGAGTTATATCCTGTATTATACTCCACAGCTGCACTCACTATTCTGCTGGTGGAGTCACTGTGTACATACATTACTTATCCTGTACTGATCCTGAGTTATATCCTGTATTATACTCCAGAGCTGCACTCCCTATTCTGCTGGTGGAGTCACTGTGTACATACATTACTTATCCTGTACTGATCCTGAGTTACATCCTGTATTATACTCCAGAGCTGCACTCACTATTCTGCTGGTGGAGTCACTGTGTACATACATTACATTACTTATCCTGTACTGATCCTGAGTTATATCCTGTATTATACTCCAGAGCTGCACTCACTATTCTGCTGGTGGAGTCACTGTGTACATACATTACATTACTTATCCTGTACTGATCCTGTGTTACATCCTGTATTATACTCCAGAGCTGCACTCACTATTCTGCTGGTGGAGTCACTGTGTACATACATGACTTATCCTGTACTGATCCCGAGTTATATCCAGTATTATACTCCAGAGCTGCACTCACTATTCTGCTGGTAGCAGTAACAGCACGGATCGGATATAACATTTCCTCGGGTTAGATGAATTTTCACATGAGTTTTATTTCTACAAAGAAACATTGAGCACGAGGTTTAGGAATATGCACATTATGGGGGTGATAAACACTAGGTATAGGGGTTCAGAGTCCCCCGACAATACAGAGACCGCACTGTACCACAGCGCAGGGCCAGTGCCAGGACCACAGTAACACGCTCAGCAGGTGCCCAGGGATCAGCGGCGTCGGGGGGATTACATGGAGGTGATTGGCTTTACTCCCCTGACCCATTATAATGGAATTAGCCGCTCGTTACTGTTCTGGACTAAATCATTCTCTCCTGTAGAGTCCCCGACCCCGCTGGCACCACAGCTATATACACAGACTGGCAGCCCCTTCTATATATACACAGACTGGCTGCCCCTTCTATATATACACAGACTGGCAGCCCCTTCTATATATACACAGACTGGCAGCCCCTTCTATATATACACAGACTGGCTGCCCCTTCTATATATACACAGACTGGCAGCCCCTTCTATATATACACAGACTGGCAGCCCCTTCTATATATACACAGACTGGCTGCCCCTTCTATATATACACAGACTGGCTGCCCCTTCTATATATACACAGACTGGCAGCCCCTTCTATATATACACAGACCGGCAGCCCCTTCTATATATACACAGACCGGCAGCCCCTTCTATATATACACAGACTGGCAGCCCCTTCTATATATACACAGACTGGCAGCCCCTTCTATATATACACAGACTGGCAGCCCCTTCTATATATACACAGACTGGCAGCCCCTTCTATATATACACAGACTGGCAGCCCCTTCTATATATACACAGACCGGCAGCCCCTTCTATATATACACAGACCGGCAGCCCCTTCTATATATACACAGACCGGCAGCCCCTTCTATATATATACACAGACCGGCAGCCCCTTCTATATATACACAGACCGGCAGCCCCTTCTATATATACACAGACCGGCAGCCCCTTCTATATATACACAGACCGGCAGCCCCTTCTATATATACACAGACCGGCAGCCCCTTCTATATATACACAGACCGGCAGCCTCTTCTATATATACACAGACCGGCAGCCTCTTCTATATATACAGACTGGCAGCCCCTTCTATATATACACAGACTGGCAGCCCCTTCTATATATACAGACTGGCAGCCTCTTCTATATACACAGACTGGCAGCCCCTTCTATATATACAGACCGGCAGCCCCTTCTATATATACACAGACCGGCAGCCTCTTCTATATATACAGACAGGCAGCCCCTTCTATATATACACAGACTGGCAGCCCCTTCTATATATACACAGACCGGCAGCCTCTTCTATATATACACAGACCGGCAGCCTCTTCTATATATACACAGACTGGCAGCCCCTTCTATATATACACAGACTGGCAGCCCCTTCTATATATATACAGACCGGCAGCCCCTTCTATATATACACAGACCGGCAGCCCCTTCTATATATACACAGACCGGCAGCCTCTTCTATATATACAGACAGGCAGCCCCTTCTATATATACACAGACTGGCAGCCCCTTCTATATATACACAGACCGGCAGCCCCTTCTATATATACACAGACCGGCAGCCTCTTCTATATATACACAGACCGGCAGCCTCTTCTATATATACACAGACCGGCAGCCCCTTCTATATATATACAGACTGGCAGCCTCTTCTATATATACACAGACCGGCAGCCCCTTCTATATACACACAGACTGGCAGCCCCTTCTATATACACACAGACTGGCAGCCCCTTCTATATATACACAGACTGGCAGCCTCTTCTATATATACAGACTGGCAGCCCCTTCTATATATACACAGACCGGCAGCCTCTTCTATATATACACAGACCGGCAGCCTCTTCTATATATACACAGACCGGCAGCCCCTTCTATATACACACAGACCGGCAGCCTCTTCTATATATACAGACAGGCAGCCCCTTCTATATATACACAGACCGGCAGCCTCTTCTATATATACACAGACCGGCAGCCTCTTCTATATATACACAGACCGGCAGCCCCTTCTATATACACACAGACCGGCAGCCTCTTCTATATATACAGACCGGCAGCCCCTTCTATATATATACAGACTGGCAGCCTCTTCTATATATACACAGACCGGCAGCCCCTTCTATATACACACAGACTGGCAGCCCCTTCTATATACACACAGACTGGCAGCCCCTTCTATATATACACAGACTGGCAGCCTCTTCTATATATACAGACTGGCAGCCCCTTCTATATATACACAGACCGGCAGCCTCTTCTATATATACACAGACCGGCAGCCTCTTCTATATATACACAGACCGGCAGCCCCTTCTATATATACACAGACCGGCAGCCTCTTCTATATATACAGACAGGCAGCCCCTTCTATATATACACAGACCGGCAGCCTCTTCTATATATACACAGACCGGCAGCCCCTTCTATATATACACAGACCGGCAGCCTCTTCTATATATACACAGACCGGCAGCCCCTTCTATATATACACAGACTGGCAGCCCCTTCTATATATACACAGACTGGCAGCCCCTTCTATATATACACAGACCGGCAGCCTCTTCTATATATACACAGACCGGCAGCCCCTTCTATATATACACAGACCGGCAGCCTCTTCTATATATACACAGACCGGCAGCCTCTTCTATATATACACAGACCGGCAGCCCCTTCTATATATACACAGACCGGCAGCCTCTTCTATATATACACAGACCGGCAGCCCCTTCTATATATATACAGACTGGCAGCCTCTTCTATATATACACAGACCGGCAGCCTCTTCTATATATACACAGACCGGCAGGCTGTGGGTTACATTCTATGGTTTGGGGGTACGGGGGGGGGGGCCCGCCATAATATCAGCGTTACCAGCTACAGGAGTCCCGGTTATGTGACGGCGCTGCCGCTTTATGCGCCAGGACATCGTGGGAGGAGTCAGGGAAGAGGAGACGCGGGAGCCAGGAATGCCCGGGCACAGGCCACGTATCACGGTGCCAAGGGAAGGCGACCCCCTCATCACTGCTGCAGCTCCAGACACGAGACGCCATCCCGGACGTGCCACCCCATGCCCCACACACCTAGAGTCCCCCACACAGGGAAGGAGTCACCCGGGAGGGGCCTCACTGAGGTCAGCGGGCACACCATCCCCCACCTCATCCCTGAGAGAGGCACTGGAACGCTCCACAAGACTGACCATGAGGACTCAGCACCCCCATTGGGCACCAGTCAGAACTACATCAACCTCCCCCAGGACACCCCAAAGTGGTACCCCCCCCCCAACACAGAACTACATGTCCCAGCACATACAGGCCGACATCATGGTCCTTGTAGTTCTACATTAGAAAACCGGCGCAGACGAACCCTCAAATCCACAGCGACCAACTGGAAGGGGGGGGGGGGAGCGTGGAGTCGATGGAGTAGTGTGGGGGGTGACAGGGTGTAGTATGAGGGTGTAGTGTGGGGGCGACAGGGTGTAGTTTGAGGGAGTAGTGTGGGTGTGACAGGGTGTAGAATGATTGAGTAGTGTGAGGGTGTAGTGTGGGGGTGACGAAGTAGTATGAGGGTGTAGTGTGGGGGTGTAGTGTGTGGGTGACGGAGTAGTATAAAGGGTGAGGTGTGGGGGGTGACCGGGTGTAGTACGAGGGTGTAGTGTGGGGGCAACAGGGTGTAGAATGATTGAGTAGTGTGGGGGTGTAGTGTGGGGGTGACAAAGTAGTGCGAGGGTGTAGTGCGAGGGTGTAGTGTGGGGGTGACAAAGTAGTGTGAGGGTGACAAAGTAGTGCGAGGGTGTAGTGCGGGGGTGTAGTGCGGGGGTGACAAAGTAGTTCGAGGGTGACCAAGTAGTGTGAGGGTGTAGTGTGAGGGTGTAGTGCGGGGGTGACAAAGTAGTGCGAGGGTGACAAAGTAGTGTGAGGGTGTAGTGCGGGGGTGACAAAGTAGTGTGAGGGTGTAGTGTGGGGGTGACAAAGTAGTGCGAGGGAGTAGGGCGAGGGTGTAGTGTGGGGGTGACAAAGTAGTGCGAGGGAGTAGGGCGAGGGTGTAGGGCGAGGGTGTAGTGAGAGGGTGTAGTGCGAGGGTGTAGTGCGAGGGTGTAGTGCGAGGGTGTAGTGCGAGGGTGACAAAGTAGTGTGAGGGTGTAGTGTGGGGGTGACAAAGTAGTGTGAGGGTGTAGTGTGAGGGTGTAGTGTGGGGGTGACAAAGTAGTGCGAGGGTGTAGTGCGAGGGTGACAAAGTAGTGTGAGGGTGTAGTGTGAGGGTGTAGTGTGAGGGTGACAAAGTAGTGTGAGGGTGTAGTGTGGGGGTGACAAAGTAGTGTGAGGGTGTAGTGTGAGGGTGTAGTGCGAGGGTGACAAAGTAGTGTGAGGGTGTAGTGTGAGGGTGTAGTGTGAGGGTGTAGTGTGAGGGTGTAGTGTGAGGGTGTAGTGTGAGGGTGTAGTGCGAGGGTGACAAAGTAGTGTGAGGGTGTAGTGTGAGGGTGACAAAGTAGTGTGAGGGTGTAGCGTGAGGGTGACAAAGTAGTGTGAGGGTGTGGTGTGAGGGTGTAGTGCGAGGGTGACAAAGTAGTGTGAGGGTGTAGCGTGAGGGTGACAAAGTAGTGCGAGGGTGTAGTGTGAGGGTGACAAAGTAGTGCGAGGGTGTAGTGCGGGGGTGTAGTGCGGGGGTGACAAAGTAGCGCGAGGGTGTAGTGTGAGGGTGTAGTGTGAGGGTGACAAAGTAGTGTGAGGGTGTAGTGTGAGGGTGTAGTGTGAGGGTGTAGTGCGAGGGTGTAGTGCGAGGGTGTAGTGCGAGGGTGTAGTGCGGGGGTGTAGTGCGGGGGTGACAAAGTAGCGCGAGGGTGACAAAGTAGTGTGGGGGTGTAGTGTGACGTGTAGTGTGGGGGTGACAAAGTAGTGTGAGGGTGTAGTGTGAGGGTGACAAAGTAGTGTGAGGGCGTAGTGCGAGGGTGTAGTGCGAGGGTGTAGTGTGGGGGTGACAAAGTAGTGCGAGGGTGTAGTGTGAGGGTGTAGTGTGGGGGTGACAAAGTAGTGTGAGGGTGTAGTGCGAGGGTGTAGTGTGGGGGTGACAAAGTAGTGCGAGGGTGTAGTGTGGGGGTGACTGTGTAGTGCGAGGGTGTAGTGCGAGGGTGACAAAGTAGTGCGAGGGTGTGGAGCGAGGGTGTAGTGTGGGGGTGACAAAGTAGTGTGAGGGTGTAGTGTGGGGGTGACAAAGTAGTGTGAGGGTGTAGTGTGAGGGTGACAAAGTAGTGTGAGGGTGTAGTGCGAGGGTGTAGTGTGGGGGTGACAAAGTAGTGCGAGGGTGTAGTGTGAGGGTGACAAAGTAGTGTGAGGGTGTAGTGTGGGGGTGACAAAGTAGTGTGAGGGTGTAGTGTGAGGGTGACAAAGTAGTGTGAGGGTGTAGTGCGAGGGTGTAGTGTGGGGGTGACAAAGTAGTGCGAGGGTGTAGTGTGAGGGTGTAGTGTGGGGGTGACAAAGTAGTGCGAGGGTGTAGTGTGAGGGTGTAGTGTGGGGGTGACAAAGTAGTGTGAGGGTGACAAAGTAGTGTGAGGGTGTAGTGTGGGGGTGACGGTGTAGTGCGAGGGTGTAGTGTGAGGGTGACGGTGTAGTGCGAGGGTGTAGTGTGGGGGTGACTGTGTAGTGCGAGGGTGTAGTGTGGGGGTGTAGTGCGAGGGTGACAAAGTAGTGCGAGGGTGTAGCGCGAGGGTGACAGGGTGTAGTGTGGGGGTGTCGTGTGGGGGGGCATCTACTATACTGTTTTGGGGTCGGTTGTGCATTACATGGTCACAGTAACAGGTAGAACCCTCATAACTTACATGAACCCCGATACCTGGTGCGCAGCGCCCGGATTTATCTGGTAGTTGCTGTGGGGGAAGGTAGCGGTATTTCCGGGTGGACGATAGCGGTAGATCCGGGAGGGGGGGGGGGACCAGTATTTCGGGGTCCGAGTTGTGGCTGCCGCTCCCTCAGCGCTCCGGTGCTCTCGCTGCTTCCGCCCCTCTGTGATTGACAGCCGCACCGACCAATCAGAGAAGAGGCAAGCCTTAACCGCTTCCTGCCTGGCAACAATGTAACATTCGGATACATCCAGCGCTCTGCTGCCCGGGGTGGAAGGGCCTGCTGGGAGTTGTAGTTCCAAGGAAGACCCAGGGTCCAGACCAATGATTTATTGGGGGGGGGGGGGGGGGGTTGTCTGTTCCGGTTTTCAGTCTCTGAATGCACACAATGAAAGTTAGCAAGCAGAGGTCTTGAAAATGGCTAAAATGGGGAGAGAACTAAATCCATTAGGAAGTTCTCCCACTTATTACACAATGTAGCAGCTGTATTTATAGAAGAGGGGGGGAGTGTGGAGCAGCAGAGCTCAGAGCGGCGGGTGTAGTGTGGGCACCGCGGGGGTTTACCGGCACCGCACCCTCGTGTTACGCTGAGGCCGACCCTGGGAATCCGCTGGGCATAGAACATGATGTGAGCCCGACACTGCGAGCGACTCCGGAGGGAGAGCGCAATACCGAGGTGGTGGAGGCTGCCAGGAAGAGTAACCAGAGGACACCGCATGCACCCAGTGTACCACAACTTCTGTATTCACTAGAAACTAACCGCCAAGCTGGGCCGAGACCACAACACTCACCGCCCCAACTTCACGACCGCTGCATCCAACTAATACAGGAGCAGCGGGGTCAGGTGGGGGGGGGGGGAGGTCACACGCAGAACTGACCCCCCCCCCCCCACACACATTGTAGAGATCAGAGGTGGATTAAGTAGTTGGAGCGGACAAGGAGTGAACGGGAACCGGTCAGAAGTTCTGAGGCCTCAAATCTGCTGACAGTTTCCCTTTAAGTGACCGCTCCAGAGGTGGCGACCGGGACCGCAGGACTGACGTTCTTGGCAGAATTAACAAAACAATGAGAAATGAACGGAGAAGAGGATTTATCCTGCGGGAACAGCAGCGAGTGCCAAACACTACACCACGCGTTCAGTGACAGGTAAACAATGTGGCAGCCGCGCCCAAAAACCTGCGCCAAACGTGAAGAGGCCACGAGAGGGAAGCAATAAAAACCATCAGCAGGAAAAACCACGAGGAGCCAGGACTGCGGACCGACCCCGGGTCACCACAGAGGCCTCGTCACAGGAGCGGCAGCGGACCGACCCCGGGTCACCACAGAGGCCTCGTCACAGGAGCGACCCCGGGTCACCACAGAGGCCTCGTCACAGGACCGACCCCGGGTCACCACAGAGGCCTCGTCACAGGAGCGGCAGCGGACCGACCCCGGGTCACCACAGAGGCCTCGTCACAGGACCGACCCCGGGTCACCACAGAGGCCTCGTCACAGGACCGACCCCGGGTCACCACAGAGGCCTCGTCACAGGAGCGGCAGCGGACCGACCCCGGATTACCACAGAGGCCTCGTCACAGGACCGACCCCGGGTCACCACAGAGGCCTCGTCACAGGACCGACCCCGGGTCACCACAGAGGCCTCGTCACAGGAGCGGCAGAGGACCGACCCCGGGTCACCACAGAGGCCTCGTCACAGGAGCGGCCTGACCCCGGATTACCACAGAGGCCTCGTCACAGGAGCGGCCGCGGACCGACCCCGGGTCACCACAGAGGCCTCGTCACAGGACCGACCCCGGGTCACCACAGAGGCCTCGTCACAGGAGCGGCCCGACCCCGGATTACCACAGAGGCCTCGTCACAGGAGCGGCCCGACCCCGGATTACCACAGAGGCCTCGTCACAGGAGCGGCCGCGGACCGACCCCGGGTCACCACAGAGGCCTCGTCACAGGAGCGGCAGAGGACCGACCCCGGGTCACCACAGAGGCCTCGTCACAGGAGCGGCAGAGGACCGACCCCGGGTCACCACAGAGGCCTCGTCACAGGAGCGGCAGAGGACCGACCCCGGGTCACCACAGAGGCCTCGTCACAGGAGCGGCAGAGGACCGACCCCGGGTCACCACAGAGGCCTCGTCACAGGAGCGGCAGAGGACCGACCCCGGGTCACCACAGAGGCCTCGTCACAGGAGCGGACCGACCCCGGATTACCACAGAGGCCTCGTCACAGGAGCGGCCTGACCCCGGATTACCACAGAGGCCTCGTCACAGGAGCGGCCGCGGACCGACCCCGGATTACCACAGAGGCCTCGTCACAGGAGCGGCCTGACCCCGGATTACCACAGAGGCCTCGTCACAGGAGCGGCAGAGGACAGACCCCGGATTACCACAGAGGCCTCGTCACAGGAGCGGCAGAGGACCGACCCCGGGTCACCACAGAGGCCTCGTCACAGGACCGACCCCGGGTCACCACAGAGGCCTCGTCACAGGACCGACCCCGGGTCACCACAGAGGCCTCGTCACAGGAGCGGCAGCGGACCGACCCCGGATTACCACAGAGGCCTCGTCACAGGAGCGGCCTGACCCCGGATTACCACAGAGGCCTCGTCACAGGAGCGGCAGAGGACAGACCCCGGATTACCACAGAGGCCTCGTCACAGGAGCGGCCTGACCCCGGATTACCACAGAGGCCTCGTCACAGGAGCGGCCTGACCCCGGATTACCACAGAGGCCTCGTCACAGGAGCGGCCTGACCCCGGATTACCTGGCTCCAATAGCTGGGATTGTACCAGGCGGTAAGAATCAGGATCCTCCGAGCAAATGTGGTGCAATAAATTCTGCTCCAGAAACAATGAAAAGTCAGCAGCGTTTACACGAGAACTGCAGCGAAGAACAGAGCAGCCAACACCGCCGTGTATCTAATCCAATCATGTGTGATACTGTCTGTTGAGCTGTGTATCTGATCCCATCATGTGTGATACTGTCTGCTGAGCTGTGTATCTAATCCTATCATGTGTGATACTGTGCTGAGCCGTGTATCTAATCCTACCATGTGTGATACTGTCTGCTGAGCTGTGTATCTAAGCCTATCATGTGTGATACTGTCTGCTGTACTGTGTATCTAATCCTATCATGTGTGATACTGTCTGCTGAGCTGTGTATCTAAGCCTATCATGTGTGATACTGTCTGCTGAGCCGTGTATCTAATCCTATCATGTGTGATACTGTCTGCTGTACTGTGTATCTAATCCTGTCATGTGTGATACTGTCTGCTGAGCTGTGTATCTAATCCTATCATGTGTGATACTGTCTGCTGAGCCGTGTATCTAATCCTATCATGTGATCCGGTCTGCCGAGTTCAGGGAAGCGTGACTGCGGTCAATGATTAACGTTACGCGCTGGGTCCAGAGTCCATTACTGCGGAGGATCAGCGTTGGAAGGAGCGCAGCGACATATACAGTCCGGCTCCCTAATTTGAGAAGATGCCCAGAAAAGTCAACAACATGGTGACCACCGGCCCGGCCCAGACGACACGAATCCTGGAACAATCCATTTAAGGATGAAACCAAAAGGAGACGTCTCCCATTTACAATCCAAAAATATTGGAGACTGCGGCGGAGGCGCCGCCACTGCCCACCAGACATGCGGGGGAGGGGAGCGGATCCCGGGACATACAGGAAAGAATCAACAACGTTCGACGCCGGTAAAAAGGAATAAAATGTCCCCTGCGCCCGAGACGTGGAAGAAACCAGAAAGGTGCGCGGCGCAGAGTGTAACACGGCACGTGCGCGGCCTAATCTTGGTTCTCTCGGGATCTCATATACGGGAGTTACCGATTATTTTAGATTCAATTACTTTATTCAGCCAATAAAAACACACACGTCTTGACTCCTCCCTCAGGCGCAGGAGGCGTGTACACCGGTAAAGGCCGTCCAACAGCAATTACCCAGAGAAGAAGCGGCGCAGCAGCCGTGCCCACACTGCCCTGTGCAGGAATGGTCAGAAGCAGATATCAGGACTGGGGCGCCCCCTGGTGGAACTGGACCCATCACGCAGCCAGTGCCGTCACTTCAGAGAGGTCCAGCACTGCCGGGTGTTTTCGGCCGTCTGCTCGCGGTTTTTGTCAGTCGTTATTCTGCCACGGTCGTTGCACGTCCCTCGTGTACATTATGGCCGCTGTGGTGCCGCGTCTATGACGCCACTTTGTTCTGCGCGCTTATATATTTCGTAGTCCACTGAAAGTACAAAAGGAGGAGGTTTCGTGCCAACGCAGAATTATTGCCCGGCAGCCACAGATTGCGAAGAAAAATCAATCACGAATCCCGGCCGTAATCTACGTGACCGACGGGGATCATTAACCCTAGTGTGACCTGAGCTGGCTCCGCCTACTGCGACACTCCACCTTCCCTGAGAAGTCTGCGGCACATCCTCCACCAGCGGGGTCCTGGCTCCCAATGTAGTCATTGGTTCTTCTGCTACAACCTGGAGCTCGCAGCCCTGGCACCGCCACCCCCCTGACTTCTGGGTGCCATCTGTCAGCCCCAGAGCCCCCAAAACACTGAATCTATGGACCCCATATCCATTAACTAACATGCGTGCGACCACAACTTCACCCGCTGCCCGAGGGGCCCATTATAAAAGTCAGTGGAATCTAAAATCGGCAACGGCATGAACGGAGCCCGATGCCCTCAAGAGGCGAGTGCTGCAACCTGAAGGGTTGGGACGAGAACGGGACGGGAACTTCTCTCCTGAGCAAAATCTGATCTGTATCATCTCAAGTCAGAAGATGAAGGTGACGGAGCCGATCTAGAGGCGCCATTTATAGCCGCTTATATAAACGTTACACCCCGCAGCAGCCGGACAACCTGTAACGCGCCCACCGCAGCAGCCGGACAACCTGTAACGCGCCCACCGCAGCAGCCGGACAACCTGTAACGCGCCCACCGCAGCAGCCGGACAACCTGTAACGCGCCCACCGCAGCAGCCGGACAACCTGTAACGCGCCCACCGCAGCAGCCGGACAACCTGTAACGCGCCCACCGCAGCAGCCGGACAACCTGTAACGCGCCCACCGCAGCAGCCGGACATCCAGTAACGCGCCCACCGCAGCAGCCGGACAACCTGTAACGCGCCCACCGCAGCAGCCGGACATCCAGTAACGCGCCCACCGCAGCAGCCGGACAACCTGTAACGCGCCCACCGCAGCAGCCGGACAACCTGTAACGCGCCCACCGCAGCAGCCGGACAACCTGTAACGCGCCCACCGCAGCAGCCGGACATCCAGTAACGCGCCCACCGCAGCAGCCGGACATCCAGTAACGCGCCCACCGCAGCAGCCGGACATCCAGTAACGCGCCCACCGCAGCAGCCGGACAACCTGTAACGCGCCCACCGCAGCAGCCGGACAACCTGTAACGCGCCCACCGCAGCAGCCGGACAACCTGTAACGCGCCCACCGCAGCAGCCGGACATCCAGTAACGCGCCCACCGCAGCAGCCGAACATCCAGTAACGCGCCCACCGCAGCAGCCGGACAACCTGTAACGCGCCCACCGCAGCAGCCGAACATCCAGTAACGCGCCCACCGCAGCAGCCGAACATCCAGTAACGCGCCCACCGCAGCAGCCGAACATCCAGTAACACGCCCACCGCAGCAGCCGAACATCCAGTAACGCGCCCACCGCAGCAGCCGAATACCAAGGGCAAAGTCATTCACTCAGAACTGATCTTACACTAGAGACGTCAACAGCACAAAAAGTCAAATCATAAACAATCCAGAGCAACAGACGCCCCACGCGTCCACATCCAGCAGATGGCGCTGTAGACCAAGGTATAATTGCACCAGGGTGTCGAGCCAGTCACTACTGCAGGGGCCCAAGCACAGGAACCGCCATCACCACTCCCACCAACAGACCGGGAGCGGCTCCTGAGAACTGACCTAAGGGATCGAACCTCTGAAAGCGCGAAACACCCGACCAACCTGAACCCACAACCAGGGCCGAACTGGGCATCTGCCACACAACCGGGGCAGCTCGGCTGACACCCACACATTTAGTTCCAGCTACGGACTGAACCTGCTCACTGGGCGTCTGATAAGGTTCTGTATGTGGCGGCTGATCAGATACTCCGACATGTCGGGGGAGAAGGTCCGCCACCTCCGTATAACCATGTGGCAGCGCCACCCCGGGAGGGAACAGCTGTCCACCAGCGCTGGGCACTTCACAGGTTGGTCGGGGTAGTGGCGGATGTATCCTGAGCCAATAAGCAGCCGCCGGACCCGCCATGCTGCCGCTGATCAGCTCTGCCCCTCAGTTTTACTGCAGATAAACCGACACCCCCAGCGGCAGAGAAGATCCAGTCTCTTCCCACGTGTTGTAAATCAGATGAGAAATATTTCTCCCGTCAAATAAGCAGCAGCGGCTCCGACAAATATTACCTTCTATTTCTGTCAGAACGGACGTTACGGGACAACCGACTAATCCGGGACAGGGACTAACAATGGGGACTGAGTGGCAGGTGTAAAATATATACATATAAGAGAATTATTCACCTGCACAGTGTATATATATATCCCATGGTGTGTGACGGATTATACGGGGAATAATATATAACACGCCACGTCTCGGCTCAGCAGACAGGATCACACATGATAGGATTAGATACACAGCTCAGCAGACAGTATCACACATGATAGGATTAGATACACAGCTCAGCAGACAGTATCACACATGATAGGATTAGATACACAGCTCAGCAGACAGTATCACACATGATAGGATTAGATACACAGCTCAGCAGACAGTATCACACATGATAGGATTAGATACACGGCTCAGCAGACAGTACCACACATGATAGGATTAGATACACGGCTCAGCAGACAGTATCACACAGGATAGGATTAGATACACAGCTCAGCAGACAGTATCACACATGATAGGATTAGATACACAGCTCAGCAGACAGTATCACACATGATAGGATTAGATACACGGCTCAGCAGACAGTATCACACAGGATAGGATTAGATACAGCATCTCTGCAGACAGTATCACACATGATAGGATTAGATACACAGCTCAGCAGACAGTATCACACATGATAGGATTAGATACACAGCTCAGCAGACAGTATCACACATGATAGGATTAGATACACGGCTCAGCAGACAGTACCACACATGATAGGATTAGATACACGGCTCAGCAGACAGTATCACACAGGATAGGATTAGATACACAGCTCAGCAGACAGTATCACACATGATAGGATTAGATACACAGCTCAGCAGACAGTATCACACATGATAGGATTAGATACAGCATCTCTGCAGACAGTATCACACATGATAGGATTAGATACACAGCTCAGCAGACAGTATCACACATGATAGGATTAGATACACAGCTCAGCAGACAGTATCACACATGATAGGATTAGATACACGGCTCAGCAGACAGTACCACACATGATAGGATTAGATACACGGCTCAGCAGACAGTATCACACAGGATAGGATTAGATACACAGCTCAGCAGACAGTATCACACATGATAGGATTAGATACACAGCTCAGCAGACAGTATCACACATGATAGGATTAGATACACGGCTCAGCAGACAGTATCACACAGGATAGGATTAGATACACAGCTCAGCAGACAGTATCACACATGATAGGATTAGATACACAGCTCAGCAGACAGTATCACACATGATAGGATTAGATACAGTGGCTCAGCAGACAGTATCACACATGATAGGATTAGATACACAGCTCAGCAGACAGTATCACACATGATAGGATTAGATACACAGCTCAGCAGACAGTATCACACATGATAGGATTAGATACACAGCTCAGCAGACAGTATCACACATGATAGGATTAGATACACAGCTCAGCAGACAGTATCACACATGATAGGATTAGATACACGGCTCAGACGACAGTATCACACGTGATAGGATTAGATACACGGCTCAGCAGACAGTATCACACATGGTAGGATTAGATACACAGCTCAGCAGACAGTATCACACATGATAGGATTAGATACACGGCTCAGCAGACAGTATCACACATGGCAGGATTAGATACAATGCCTGGAAAGTTTTATGGTTTTCGGTTTCCTGAAGTGATTAATGAAGTTTCCTACATAGACGGGCTCGTGCGGCCGGAGACTCCGGATTATTCATCGGTTCATACAGAACATTTCCCTTCTGGACATAGAAGACGGCAGGTACCACCAGGGTCATTACTGGGCACAACTAGGGGAGGGGCACTGCCACCTGCACATCACAGGATCGCTGCCCCTGGTGGCTGATATCTGGGGGCAGCAGACTCCTGTGTTTGGCCGCTGACCCCCAACAAAGTGGCAAGACCGAAACACCTCATCCACCAGCAACAGCGGGGAGACCGCAGGACGTACCCCAATACTCAGATCTGCAGAACATTGCTCCTCTACCTCCTGAGATACATAGTGATATATCCTGCAGATTATTACACCACTGACCTCTCTACAGATCTGCAGAACATTGCTCCTCTACCTCCTGACAGATACATAGTGATATATCCTGCAGATTATTACACCACTGCTCTCTACAGATCTGCAGAACATTGCTCCACCACCTCCTGACAAGATACATAGTGATATATCCTGCAGATTATTAAACTACTGACCTCTCTACAGATCTGCAGAACATTTCACCTCCACCTCCTGACAGATACATAGTGATATATCCTGCAGATTATTACACCACTGACCTCTCTACAGATCTGCAGAACATTGCTCCTCTACCTCCTGACAGATACATAGTGATATATCCTGCAGATTATTACACCACTGCTCTCTACAGATCTGCAGAACATTGCTCCACCACCTCCTGACAAGATACATAGTGATATATCCTGCAGATTATTAAACTACTGACCTCTCTACAGATCTGCAGAACATTTCACCTCCACCTCCTGACAGATACATAGTGATATATCCTGCAGATTATTACACCACTGACCTCTCTACAGATCTGCAGAACATTGCTCCTCTACCTCCTGACAGATACATAGTGATATATCCTGCAGATTATTACACCACTGACCTCTACAGATCTGCAGAACATTGCTCCTCTACCTCCTGACAGATACATAGTGATATATCCTGCAGATCATTACACCACTGACCTCTACAGATCTGCAGAACATTGCTCCTCTACCTCCTGACAGATACATAGTGATATATCCTGCAGATTATTACACCACTGACCTCTCTACAGACCTGCAGAACATTGCTCCTCTACCTCCTGACAGATACATAGTGATATATTCTGCAGATTATTACACCACTGACCTCTCTACAGATCTGCAGAACATTGCTCCTCTACCTCCTGACAGATACATAGTGATATATCCTGCAGATTATTACACCACTGACCTCTCTACAGATCTGCAGAACATCGCTCCTCTACCTCCTGACAGATACATAGTGATATATCCTGCAGATTATTACACCACTGACCTCTCTACAGATCAGCAGAACATCGCTCCTCCACCTCCTGACAGATACATAGTGATATATCCTGCAGATTATTACACCACTGACCTCTACAGATCTGCAGAACATTGCTCCTCTACCTCCTGACAGATACATAGTGATATATCCTGCAGATTATTACACCACTGACCTCTCTACAGATCTGCAGAACATTGCTCCTCTACCTCCTGACAGATACATAGTGATATATCCTGCAGATTATTACACCACTGATCTCTCTACAGATCTGCAGAACATTGCTCCTCTACCTCCTGACAGATACATAATGCTATATCCTGCAGATTATTACACCACTGACCTCTCTACAGATCTGCAGAACATTGCTCCTCTACCTCCTGACAGATACATAGTGATATATCCTGCAGATTATTACACCACTGACCTCTCTACAGATCTGCAGAACATTGCTCCTCTACCTCCTGACAGATACATAGTGATATATCCTGCAGATTATTACACCACTGACCTCTCTACAGATCTGCAGAACATCGCTCCTCTACCTCCTGACAGATACATAGTGATATATCCTGCAGATTATTACACCACTGACCTCTCTACAGATCAGCAGAACATCGCTCCTCTACCTCCTGATACGTAGTGATATATCCTGCAGATTATTACACCACTGACCTCTCTACAGATCTGCAGAACATTGCTCCTCTACCTCCTGACAGGTACATAGTGATATATCCTGCAGATTATTACACCACTGACCTCTCTACAGATCTGCAGAACATTGCTCCTCTACCTCCTGATACATAGTGATATATCCTGCAGATTATTACACCACTGACCTCTCTGCAGAACATTGCACAATATCCCCATCAGGAGGTAGAGGAGCAGTGACTGGGGGTTGTAGTTCTGGTGTCAGGACAGGTTGGAGGAGTCATTAGGCCGGAGGTCTTTGTCCTGTTCATGCAGAACATCGCAACATAAATGTGGAAATATTATTATAAATAATATGCGCCGCCATCCGCAGAACAGGAATCCCAATAAAGGTAAATAATCCCATCACCGCAGCCCCCGCCCGGACCCTCATCTCCCATGTGTCCGGTGTTTGGGGACAGTTTTCTGCACGGTTTTGAGGTGTCTGGATATCTATAGGTGGAGGGTTGTATATAGTCAGTGGCGATCATAGAGCCTGGGACCCCAAGATCAAATATCAGAAGAGGGGGGGTCCTGCTGGCTCAGATCACACCCTGCCCCCGACAGTAGAGATAATACAGATGAGGGTGATGACTCCGGCCGGCGGGTGTCCCCCTCCCCCTCAGATTGATATTATTCTACAGATCTAACCCAAGATAAAGCTAATTCCTTGTACTGAAGTGTTGAGGGCGGAGGCGACGGACCTGGTGCCAGCACAAAACCCAGACGACGTCACTTATACGGGGTTAAGAAGATGCAAACAAGGCAGCCCTCAGGTAACAACGCCTGGCACCGCTCTGCGGGGTCCCCCCACACCTGAGATCTTCATACAATGACCATTTATCCCGGGCAAACAGAACCAGTGACACATTGTAAACAGAGCAGCAGCTGTGGTGGTCCCGCCCCCATCTGCCTGGAGAGAGAGGACAGTAAGTGGGTTTGGGGCCAGAGGGGGCTCCCCAATATTTTCTTTTTGCTATGTATCACAGAGCGCACGATCGTCCTGTGTGACTGGAAACCCCTCGCCGTGTGACCGCGGAGCGATGTGCAGAGCAATGTGCAGAGCAATGTGCAGAGCAATGTGCAGAGCAATGTGCAGAGCAATGTGCAGAGCAATGTGCAGAGCAATGTGCAGAGCAATGTGCAGAGCAATGTGCAGAGCAATGTGCAGAGCAATGTGCAATGTGCAGAGCAATGTGCAGAGCAATGTGCAATGTGCAGAGCAATGTGCAGAGCAATGTGCAATGTGCAGAGCAATGTGCAGAGCAATGTGCAGAGCAATGTGCAGAGCAATGTGCAGAGCAATGTGCAGAGCAATGTGCAGAGCAATGTGCAGAGCAATGTGCAGAGCAATGTGCAGAGCAATGTGCAGAGCAATGTGCAGAGCAATGTGCAGAGCAATGTGCAGAGCAATGTGCAGAGCAATGTGCAGAGCAATGTGCAGAGCGGGACACCTCCCGGGGCCCCCCGGCTCAGCAGCTCTCGTTTCCTGGAGTCTCACCCGCCGCTCGTGACTGATCACAGCGACGTGGGAAAAAAGGAAACGCAGCGAAACTTCCTGGAATGTCTTATCTATAGAAGAGGCCGCCCGGCGCTCCACAGGACGTGTCAGCTCGACCGCCATGAGATCCAACACAAGACGGAAATCCACCGCTACATTCATGACTGCAGATCGGACCAATAGCCCGCAGAAATCTGACAGATGGTGGCGACCAAATCATAGGACAGCGCCAAACATGTGACAGCGCCGATCAAAAAAACCCATAAAACACGCGAGTGATCAAAACCAGCAACATCACGCAGCGACCACGGCAGATCTGTCAGGTGTCCAACGTCTCCATACCCATCCCCCATCCTAATGTTTATGATCTCCAAAGAAGCTGCATGGCCTCCGTGACTCCGAACCAGCCCAACCCCCCACCGAGAGCTCCGCCACATCAACGCCACCATTATAGGAAACGTCCACAAATATGCGCCGATTTCTCACAATCTGTCTGTAAAGGGGGCGGAGCTGTCAAGATTATTCTGTTCCCGGCAGCCACCACTAGGGGGAGCTCATTGCACACGTGTATACATGCAGCTCCCGTAGAGTTACATAACATTCTGCAGCCACCACTAGGGGGAGCC
>NW_027463543.1:52811-73530 GCF_050947455.1 Rhinoderma darwinii
GGACTCGTTCAGACAGGCCTGGTAATACCTCTGCGCCTTGTGCTCGGCGACGCTGCTGTAGTTCATGGTGGAGTTCTCTGGAGTAACAAAAACAAAGGCCATTCATCATCCGCTCCAGTGTTACAGGTCAGTACCGCCCGGCGCCCCCCGGAGGCCGGATCACAGCACAACCTCCACGGAGCCGCCGGAGATCACACTTATTACGTGGATAAGGTTTTTCTAGTCCAGGAGAAGATCAAAAGATAAAACAACGTTAACGAGGAATCGCAAGAAAAACGTAAACACAAAGCCAAGAACGGCGCCGGATATTACGTTATATAGGCAGCCGGAATAATGAGGGGGAGGGGGACCTGCAAACCAAAGCCCTGGAGGAGGCCGGGAAACTAATGTACGATCCAGATACAAGGAGATAATTCTCGCGGCTCCTCCGTGGGGGGGGGGGGGGGGTGGTCAGTGGATGGCGGAATCTAGAGAACACGAACCCGCGGGGCAGAGTCAAACTCCTGAAACGGGAGACGCGCAGAATCCAGAACCAGTCCCGCAGTCACTCCAGTGGCCCTCCAATCGGAGAGGGGACAACGGAGGAGCGCGGCACCAAGCAGGCCGGTCCAACACCCCAAACCGGAGCAGAATCCCTCTAAGTCAGGGAGCGGAGGATGCAGAAAGGGAAGAGGGGGATCCCCAGTGATAAGGGAAAAGCCGTAGCTCTGGAGATAGTTGTCTGACGGCCAAACAGTCGGAGAAACCGGATACTGAGTGGACGACCGTGGGATCTGAAGATCGTGCCACAGCCAGGAGCCATCTCACCGTTTCAGGAGGTCACGGGGCCTACAAGTTTCCACTGTGGGAGGTTCAGGTATATAAAAAGTGTCCTCAATAAGGAGAGTCATGAAGCGCTAATACCCAAAAATACAAGTCTGAGAGTCTCGGTGAGGGGGGAGGGCGAGGCTGACCCCTTACCTGCCTCCATAACCTCGCCCCCCAATCATCATCTCCGGGGTCTTATTCTGCAGGGGACTGAGCCGACATCCGCAGGACACCCACGTCCCGGCTCAGTCTACTCCACTCTGCGCAGAGGTCTCGACCCAGACGGTACAAGATTCCAACCGGTGGGCCAGAGAATTCAGGTCTATTTCAGAAGTCAGGACGCCCGCAGGACGGGAGCGCGGGAACAGTGAACCCTGCAGAGAAGGAGTTTAGGTATCAGGACCCCCGAGACGCCGCTGGACGGGGGAGCAGTCAGTGATCTGGACATCTCAGGGTGATCGTGCTGTCAGAGGAGCGCTCCGCACAGGCAGGGAGAGCAGCGGCGGGATAAGGGGCTTATCTTTACCGGGCCAGTTGTGACCCGCAGAGCTGAAAACTAAAACCCCATCCAGGCACGGGAAGTCGGACCCCGCTGATCGCAGGGATTTTTCTTAACACTAATGTATTTTTTCACAAATTTTAGGCACCGCCGAAACGAGCAGAGCTCAAGAAAACCGCATCAACCGATCATGTACGCAAGTCACGCCCGCCATAAAACGGAGGAATAAAGACAAACATTTTAAGGGGAAACGCAGATAAAGCCGGAAACCCGGTGGGGCTCGAGAATGAAGGAGCGATTCCTCTGCGTCAGGTCGTCGTCGTATCTGTGACCCAGTAGTGACCAGAGATTGTGATTTCACCACCACCCCCATCATCCTCCACGAGACGAGCACAACCGGTATCTGCATTCCAGCTCCTGACCATCAGTCCCGGGGGCCCCGTGGGTCAATATAAAGGCCGTGGCCCCAGCAAATCCATCTGGCACCGATTACAGCCTCTGACTTCTAGAATAGTTCAGCCGCCTTGATCCCCCTCCCCCCCCTAACACCACATGAGCCGAGTCCCACACGTTCCGCTCATTCCAGACCCATCCAAGAACCTAAAGCAGATGAGCGGAGGCCCCGCAGACCGAAACTAGACTCCGGGGGCCAGGGAGAGTTATCAGGGGGACATCGCTCATCTCAAGGAAATACTCCCATCATCCTCTAAAACATGGGTGATCTGAATGGTTACAACTGAAAAGCAAACGGGGGAACAAGGAATGTCACTCAGCTTTCCTGGAGTCCTGACAGACATCGGACTCGTACAGCGATCTGCTCGTATCTCCATGACAATGTGTTAAATCTGCCGTTCAGGGGTCTAGGAAAGCTGGGTGGCTGTTTGTAGCCATATTCCTAATTATCTGTTTCTAGGAAAGCTGGGTGACATCCGCATAGAAGGGGACGACTCGAGGACTTCTACTTATTGGCTATTTCTGGGGCGATGCCCCTTTAATTGCACCTCCCCCACACAGGCAATAATCCTATTTATTTATATTTGTAATCGGAGAGGATTATAATCTGGCGCTGCCCCCCCCCTCTGTCAGGTGACCAACGTGGGCACCCTCGTACCCCAGGACAGATGACAATGACCAGGGCAGCGGTCATAGTTCTGGATTTGGGGCGGCCGGACCCCCGGACTGTTCTGTGTAAACACCACTTATCTGCAGTGTGGACACAGGACGAGGGGCCGGGGCGGGGGAGGGGATCTTGGCTCCGGCTCTGAAGGCCTCAGGTCTGTGCCGTGGAGATAAGAGCCGCAGCCGTGAGAACGAGATCCTCACTGAGGGCGCCGGACGCCATCTCATATTAGCCTAAGAAAAGCTTCTTATACACACCACTTACTGAACCTCTGCTGACTGGCAGTGAATGGAAACACTTACATCCACGGGCTAAAGAACCCACACACCAGTGTAAACTATTCACTGAGCAAAACATTCTGAGCGGCTGGCGGAAAGAACGTTCACATTCACTGACAGCAAGCAGAAACCCTGAAAATGGTGAAGAACTGGAACACAGTATTGGAAAGGTGGGGAACATTTCATGGACAGTGGCTCTTTAAGCCTTTCTCTGCCAGGGATTTTCAGACATTCTGCAACTCTGGTAGCAGGAAAAGTGTCACTAATAAAACCTAAAGCATAAAAAACAACATCAAGGCCGGGATCACATCAGCGCCACCCGGAAACTATAGAGGAGTATATACATTATATATCCTGTGCTGATCCGGAGTTACATCCTGTATTATACTCCAGAGCTGCACTCACTATTCTGCTGGTGGAGTCACTGTGTACATACATTACTTATCCTGTACTGATCCGGAGTTACATCCTGTATTATACTCCAGAGCTGCACTCACTATTCTGCTGGTGAGTCACTGTGTACATACATTACATTACTTATCCTGTACTGATCCTGAGTTACATTCTGTATTATACTCCAGAGCTGCACTCACTATTCTGCTGGTGGAGTCACTGTGTACATACATTACTTATCCTGTACTGATCCTGAGTTATATCCTGTATTATACTCCAGAGCTGCACTCACTATTCTGATGGTGGAGTCACTGTGTACATACATTACATTACTTATCCTGTACTGATCCTGAGTTACATCCTGTATTATACTCCAGAGCTGCACTCACTATTCTGCTGGTGGAGTCACTGTGTACATACATTACATTACTTATCCTGTACTGATCCCGAGTTACATCCTGTATTATACTCCAGAGCTGCACTCACTATTCTGCTGGTGGAGTCACTGTGTACATACATTACATTACTTATCCTGTACTGATCCGGAGTTACATCCTGTATTATACTCCAGAGCTGCACTCACTATTCTGCTGGTGAGTCACTGTGTACATACATTACTTATCCTGTACTGATCCTGAGTTATATCCTGTATTATACTCCAGAGCTGCACTCACTATTCTGCTGGTGGAGTCACTGTGTACATACATTACATTACTTATCCTGTACTGATCCTGAGTTATATCCTGTATTATACTCCAGAGCTGCAGTCACTATTCTGCTGGTGGAGTCACTGTGTACATACATTACATTACTTATCCTGTACTGATCCTGAGTTACAACCTGTATTATACTCCAGAGCTGCACTCACTATTCTGCTGGTGGAGTCACTGTGTACATACATTACATTACTTATCCTGTACTGATCCTGAGTTACATCCTGTATTATACCCCAGAGCTGCACTCACTATTCTGCTGGTGGAGTCACTGTGTACATACATTACATTACTTATCCTGTACTGATCCTGAGTTACAACCTGTATTATACTCCAGAGCTGCACTCACTATTCTGCTGGTGGAGTCACTGTGTACATACATTACATTACTTATCCTGTGCTGATCCTGAGTTACATCCTGTATTATACTCCAGAGCTGCACTCACTATTCTGCTGGTGGAGTCACTGTGTACATACATTACTTATCCTGCACTGATCCTGAGTTACATCCTGTATTATACTCCACCAGCAGAATAGTGAGTGCAGCTCTGGAGTCACTGTGTACATTACATTACTTATCCTGTACTGATCCTGAGTTATATCCTGTATTATACTCCAGAGCTGCACTCACTATTCTGCTGGTGAGTCACTGTGTACATACATTACTTATCCTGTACTGATCCTGAGTTATATCCTGTATTATACTCCAGAGCTGCAGTCACTATTCTGCTGGTGGAGTCACTGTGTACATACATTACATTACTTATCCTGTACTGATCCTGAGTTACAACCTGTATTATACTCCAGAGCTGCACTCACTATTCTGCTGGTGGAGTCACTGTGTACATACATTACATTACTTATCCTGTACTGATCCTGAGTTACATCCTGTATTATACTCCAGAGCTGCACTCACTATTCTGCTGGTGGAGTCACTGTGTACATACATTACATTACTTATCCTGTACTGATCCTGAGTTACATCCTGTATTATACCCCAGAGCTGCACTCACTATTCTACTGGTGGAGTCACTGTGTACATACATTACATTTCCTGTACTGATCCGGAGTTATATCCTGTATTATACTCCAGAGCTGCACTCACTATTCTGCTGGAGGAGTCACTGTATACATACATTACATTACTTATCCTGTGCTGATCCTGAGTTACATCCTGTATTATACTCCAGAGCTGCACTCACTATTCTGCTGGTGGAGTCACTGTGTACATACATTACTTATCCTGCACTGATCCTGAGTTACATCCTGTATTATACTCCACCAGCAGAATAGTGAGTGCAGCTCTGGAGTCACTGTGTACATACATTATTATCCTGTACTGATTCTGTATTATACTCCAGAGCTGCACTCACTATTCTGCTGGTGGAGTACACTGTGTATATACATTACTTACCCTGTACAGATCCTGAGTTATATCCAGTACTATACCCCAGAGCTGCACTCACTATTCTGCTGGTGGAGTCACTGTGTACATACATTACATTACTTATCCTGTACTGATCCTGAGTTATATCCTGTATTATACCCCAGAGCTGCACTCACTATTCTGCTGGTGGAGTCACTGTGTACATACATTACTTCTCCTGTACTGATCCTGAGTTACATCCTGTATTATACTCCAGAGCTGCACTCACTATTCTGCTGGTGGAGTCACTGTGTACATACATTACATTACTGATCCTGTACTGATCCTGAGTTACATCCTGTATTATACTCCAGAGCTGCACTCACTATTCTGCTGGTGGAGTCACTGTGTACATACATTACATTACTTATCCTGTACTGATCCGGAGTTACATCCTGTATTATACTCCAGAGCTGCACTCACTATTCTTCTGGTTGTTACTAGATGTCTGAATTACCATTTCCAGTAACTACAGTGCTTGGTGTGAATGGGACACTGCAAATCAGAACAAGCTCCACGCAGACACTGAAATAAAAATCGGGAATGTTAGGAGATTTCAGCTCTGAAGTATAAGGCGGAGTTCACAGCTTTTGTTTTTCCCGGGCAGAATAGTTCTTTTCCAGCAAAACAATGGAACCCACGTAAGTCAAGGGTGTGCCAATGTGCAGCAGCCGGACAGGGGCCTATGGACATGTTTAATGTAAAGGTTGGGAGCAGAGTGGTAACAAGGCCTTAGTGACACATTGTTACGCACAGGTCAGCTCTGCAGTATGCGGTGACTGTCACATACTTCCACACATTACACACTAACAAAGCAGCAGCTCAGGGGTTAACTTGACTCGCTCATCATCTGGTTAACACCGGGGAGTTACGGAATTAGCGCCACGCGGTCCCGGCGTCATCATGGAAACCACATGGGATGACAGCGCAGGGTGGGGGCACCTACTACACCACACAGTACAGTTCCATTACTTCCCTGTAATACCTCAGTACAGTCCCATCACTTCCCTGTAATACCTCAGTACAGTTCCATTACTTCCCTGTAATACCTCAGTACAGTCCCATTACATCCCTGTAATACCTCAGTACAGTCCCATTACTTCCCTGTAATACCTCAGTACAGTCCCATTACTTCCCTGTAATACCTCAGTACAGTCCCATTACATCCCTGTAATACCTCAGTACAGTCCCATTACTTCCCTGTAATACCTCAGTACAGTCCCATTACTTCCCTGTAATACCTCAGTACAGTCCCATTACTTCCCTGTAATACCTCAGTACAGTCCCATTACTTCCCTGTAATACCTCAGTACAGTCCCATTACTTCTCTTCCCTGTAATACCTCAGTACAGTCCCATTACTTCCCTGTAATACCTCAGTACAGTTCCATTACTTCCCGGTAATACCTCAGTACAGTCCCTTTAGGAGGATATTTGGGGGTTCGGGCGGCGCTCACCCAGCAGATGCTTCATCACGGCCTGGTTGTGCTCCCACAGCTCGTTGAAGGTGCCCCAGCGGGAGTGACCATCAGGGACCGGATTGGCCTTGATCCATCCCCCGCAGGAATAGCTGTAGAAGTCCTGGCAGGGGTCCACGGAGCGGTCCAGGGAGCGCAGGATGGCGCTGGTCACCGAGATGCAGGACTCCGACAGACAGGTGCGATCATCTGCAGCACAGACAAGACATCAGAGGTGACGCCACAGTCAGCCCCCCCCCACCAGTCACCCCCTTATAGTCCGGGGGTCTCCCCTGCCATCCCCGCTGCTAGAAAAGGAGTGGTCCGTTACGGCTTGTGGGGGAGGGGATTGTTACAGTAATGGCCGCCACGAAGAGCGCAGGTTTCGGTTATTACATGTTACCAGACGCCATCACTGCGCCGCACCCCTCCCCCTTCTCTATAGGAAGCCGTCCAGTGCAGCGGGGGTGAGCACGTTACTGGCTGCTGTGGCCCCTGTGCTAGGAACGGGCGAGGGCCCCGACCTGCTCCATGTAAACTGACACCAGGGATTGTGGGAATTCTCTTTAAAGGGCCGGTGTCCAGTCTCTTGTATCTAAAGAGTCAGCGCTGTATACTGGAGAGTCCTGCAAATTTCTAATCAAGTGTCAATTCCTCACCAAGATCTCTGCTTGCTGTCAGAAAGTGTGAACAGTCTTTATATCTAGAGGTTAAAAATCCATCCTGACCTAATGTCTCACAGCTGAGGGTTTGTTACAATGTTTTGGGTCAGGATGGATTTTCAGCCTCTGGATAAAACACAGAATGTTAGCATTTACTGACAGCAAACGGAGATCTTGAAAAGCGGAACAGAATCAGAGTATTAGAAAGCGGCAGAACATTTCGCTTCACGTTGATGACGCTTCTTACATGGGACTGACGAGCGCCATAAACACAACTCTGTGGTCATTTGTCGCTATGGTAACACGTTCACTTACTGTTCCGGTACTGGATCACCAGGGAGAGCAGGCACGCCAGCAGTCCGACCGCGAGGACCGCGACCAGCACCAGCATCCGCTTCTCTACGTGCGTCCGGTCCGTCCAGCAGCTGCTGCGGTGTCGTCCTCCTCGCAGACTCACCTGTGGACGACAAGAGGTTAACAGGACGTGCGGCGCCGAGAACAGCGACCAAAGAAGAGGCCGCCAAATTACAGGAACCGAAAACACCAGATATTAACCACCTCTCTGTCGGGCGTTCTCTTTATGGGACCCCCCCCCCCCCTCCCCCGTGCACAGAACTTCCCCTTACTTGGATAACGGATAAGGACGACCTGGAGACGATCCAGACAAGAGGCGCTCAGTGCCCCGGAAAAGAGAACCTCCAGAGACATGTGACTGATATCAGCCGCTCCTCTTATAACACTCCAGCACTATTATATCCTCCAGAGACATTACATCATATGTGACTGATATCAGCCGCTCCTCTTATATCACTCCAGTACTATTATATCCTCCAGAGACATTACATCATATGTGTGACTGATATCAGCCGCTCCTCTTATATCACTCCAGCACTATTATATCCTCCAGAGACATTACATCATATGTGACTGATATCAGCCGCTCCTCTTATATCACTCCAGTACTATTATATCCTCCAGAGACATTACATCATATGTGTGACTGATATCAGCCGCTCCTCTTATATCACTCCAGCACTATTATATCCTCCAGAGACATTACATCATATGTGTGACTGATATCAGCCGCTCCTCTTATATCACTCCAGCACTATTATATCCTCCAGAGACATTACATCATATGTGTGACTGATATCAGCCGCTCCTCTTATATCACTCCAGCACTATTATATCCTCCAGAGACATTACATCATATGTGACTGATATCAGCCGCTCCTCTTATATCACTCCAGTACTATTATATCCTCCAGAGACATTACATCATATGTGTGACTGATATCAGCCGCTCCTCTTATATCACCCCAGCACTATTATATCCTCCAGAGACATTACATCATATGTGTGACTGATATCAGCCGCTCCTCTTATATCACTCCAGCACTATTATATCCTCCAGAGACATTACATCATATGTGTGACTGATATCAGCCGCTCCTCTTATATCACTCCAGCACTATTATATCCTCCAGAGACATTACATCATATGTGACTGATATCAGCCGCTCCTCTTATATCACTCCAGTACTATTATATCCTCCAGAGACATTACATCATATGTGACTGATATCAGCCGCTCCTCTTATATCACTCCAGCACTATTATATCCTCCAGAGACATTACATCATATGTGACTGATATCAGCCGCTCCTCTTATAACATTCCAGCACTATTATATCCTCCAGAGACATTACATCATATATGTGACTGATATCAGCCGCTCCTCTTATATCACTCCAGTACTATTATATCCTCCAGAGACATTACATCATATGTGACTGATATCAGCCGCTCCTCTTATATCACTCCAGCACTATTATATCCTCCAGAGACATTACATCATATATGTGACTGATATCAGCCGCTCCTCTTATATCACTCCAGTACTATTATATCCTCCAGACATTACATCATATATGTGACTGATATCAGCCGCTCCTCTTATATCACTCCAGCACTATTATATCCTCCAGAGACATTACATCATATATGTGACTGATATCAGCCGCTCCTCTTATAACACTCCAGTACTATTATATCCTCCAGAGACATTACATCATATGTGACTGATATCAGCCGCTCCTCTTATATCACTCCAGTACTATTATATCCTCCAGAGACATTACATCATATATGTGACTGATATCAGCCGCTCCTCTTATATCACTCCAGTACTATTATATCCTCCAGAGACATTACATCATATATGTGACTGATATCAGCCGCTCCTCTTATATCACTCCAGTACTATTATATCCTCCAGAGACATTACATCATATGTGACTGATATCAGCCGCTCCTCTTATATCACTCCAGTACTATTATATCCTCCAGAGACATTACATCATATATGTGACTGATATCAGCCGCTCCTCTTATATCACTCCAGTACTATTATATCCTCCAGAGACATTACATCATATGTGTGACTGATATCAGCCGCTCCTCTTATATCACTGCTGTACTATTATATCCTCCAGACATTACATCATATGTGACTGATATCAGCCGCTCCTCTTATATCACTCCAGTACTATTATATCCTCCAGAGACATTACATCATATGTGTGACTGATATCAGCCGCTCCTCTTATATCACTCCAGCACTATTATATCCTCCAGAGACATTACATCATATGTGTGACTGATATCAGCCGCTCCTCTTATATCACTCCAGCACTATTATATCCTCCAGACATTACATCATATGTGTGACTGATATCAGCCGCTCCTCTTATATCACTCCAGCACTATTATATCCTCCAGAGACATTACATCATATGTGTGACTGATATCAGCCGCTCCTCTTATATCACTCCAGCACTATTATATCCTCCAGAGACATTACATCATATGTGTGACTGATATCAGCCGCTCCTCTTATAACACTCCAGTACTATTATATCCTCCAGAGACATTACATCATATGTGACTGATATCAGCCGCTCCTCTTATATCACTCCAGCACTATTATATCCTCCAGAGACATTACATCATATGTGTGACTGATATCAGCCGCTCCTCTTATAACACTCCAGCACTATTATATCCTCCAGAGATATTACATCATATGTGACTGATATCAGCCGCTCCTCTTATATCACTCCAGCACTATTATATCCTCCAGAGACATTACATCATATGTGTGACTGATATCAGCCGCTCCTCTTATATCACTCCAGCACTATTATATCCTCCAGAGACATTACATCATATGTGTGACTGATATCAGCCGCTCCTCTTATATCACTCCAGCACTATTATATCCTCCAGACATTACATCATATGTGTGACTGATATCAGCCGCTCCTCTTATATCACTCCAGCACTATTATATCCTCCAGAGACATTACATCATATGTGTGACTGATATCAGCCGCTCCTCTTATATCACTCCAGTACTATTATATCCTCCAGAGACATTACATCATATGTGACTGATATCAGCCGCTCCTCTTATATCACTCCAGCACTATTATATCCTCCAGAGACATTACATCATATGTGTGACTGATATCAGCCGCTCCTCTTATAACACTCCAGTACTATTATATCCTCCAGAGACATTACATCATATGTGACTGATATCAGCCGCTCCTCTTATATCACTCCAGCACTATTATATCCTCCAGAGACATTACATCATATGTGTGACTGATATCAGCCGCTCCTCTTATATCACTCCAGTACTATTATATCCTCCAGAGACATTACATCATATGTGACTGATATCAGCCGCTCCTCTTATAACACTCCAGCACTATTATATCCTCCAGAGACATTACATCATATGTGTGACTGATATCAGCCGCTCCTCTTATATCACTCCAGCACTATTATATCCTCCAGACATTACATCATATGTGTGACTGATATCAGCCGCTCCTCTTATATCACTCCAGTACTATTATATCCTCCAGAGACATTACATCATGTGTGACTGATATCAGCCGCTCCTCTTATATCACTCCAGCACTATTATATCCTCCAGAGACATTACATCATATGTGACTGATATCAGCCGCTCCTCTTATAACACTCCAGTACTATTATATCCTCCAGAGACATTACATCATATATGTGACTGATATCAGCCGCTCCTCTTATATCACTCCAGCACTATTATATCCTCCAGAGACATTACATCATATGTGACTGATATCAGCCGCTCCTCTTATATCACTCCAGCACTATTATATCCTCCAGAGACATTACATCATATGTGTGACTGATATCATCCGCTCCTCTTATATCACTCCAGTACTATTATATCCTCCAGAGACATTACATCATATGTGACTGATATCAGCCGCTCCTCTTATATCACTCCAGTACTATTATATCCTCCAGAGACATTACATCATATATGTGACTGATATCAGCCGCTGCTCTTATATCACTCCAGTACTATTATATCCTCCAGAGACATTACATCATATGTGTGACTGATATCAGCCGCTCCTCTTATATCACTCCAGTACTATTATATCCTCCAGACATTACATCATATGTGACTGATATCAGCCGCTCCTCTTATATCACTCCAGTACTATTATATCCTCCAGACATTACATCATATGTGACTGATATCAGCCGCTCCTCTTATATCACTCCAGTACTATTATATCCTCCAGAGACATTACATCATATGTGACTGATATCAGCCGCTCCTCTTATATCACTCCAGTACTATTATATCCTCCAGAGACTTTACATCATATGTGTGACTGATATCAGCCGCTCCTCTTATATCACTCCAGCACTATTATATCCTCCAGAGACATTACATCATATGTGTGACTGATATCAGCCGCTCCTCTTATATCACTCCAGTACTATTATATCCTCCAGAGACATTACATCATATGTGTGACTGATATCAGCCGCTCCTCTTATATCACTCCAGTACTATTATATCCTCCAGAGACATTACATCATATGTGACTGATATCAGCCGCTCCTCTTATATCACTCCAGTACTATTATATCCTCCAGAGACATTACATCATATGTGTGACTGATATCAGCCGCTCCTCTTATATCACTCCTGTACTATTATATCCTCCAGAGACATTACATCATATATGTGACTGATATCAGCCGCTCCTCTTATATCACTCCTGTACTATTATATCCTCCAGAGACATTACATCATATGTGTGACTGATATCAGCCGCTCCTCTTATAATGCTCCAGTACTATTATATCCTCCAGAGACATTACATCATATGTGTGACTGATATCAGCCGCTCCTCTTATATCACTCCAGCACTATTATATCCTCCAGAGACATTACATCATATGTGTGACTGATATCAGCCGCTCCTCTTATATCACTCCAGCACTATTATATCCTCCAGAGACATTACATCATATATGTGACTGATATCAGCCGCTGCTCTTATATCACTCCAGTACTATTATATCCTCCAGACATTACATCATATGTGACTGATATCAGCCGCTCCTCCTATAACACTCCAGTACTATATTATATCCTCCAGAGACATTACATCATATGTGACTGATATCAGCCGCTCCTCTTATATCACTCCAGCACTATTATATCCTCCAGAGACATTACATCATATGTGTGACTGATATCAGCCGCTCCTCTTATATCACTCCAGCACTATTATATCCTCCAGACATTACATCATATGTGACTGATATCAGCCGCTCCTCTTATATCACCCCAGCACTATTATATCCTCCAGAGACATTACATCATATGTGACTGATATCAGCCGCTCCTCTTATAACACTCCAGCACTATTATATCCTCCAGAGACATTACATCATATGTGACTGATATCAGCCGCTCCTCTTATATCACTCCAGTACTATTATATCCTCCAGAGACATTACATCATATGTGACTGATATCAGCCGCTCCTCTTATATCACTCCAGTACTATTATATCCTCCAGACATTACATCATATGTGACTGATATCAGCCGCTCCTCTTATATCACTCCAGTACTATTATATCCTCCAGAGACATTACATCATATGTGTGACTGATATCAGCCGCTCCTCTTATATCACTCCAGTACTATTATATCCTCCAGAGACATTACATCATATGTGTGACTGATATCAGCCGCTCCTCTTATATCACTCCAGCACTATTATATCCTCCAGAGACATTACATCATATGTGTGACTGATATCAGCCGCTCCTCTTATAACACTCCAGCACTATTATATCCTCCAGAGACATTACATCATATGTGACTGATATCAGCCGCTCCTCTTATATCACTCCAGTACTATTATATCCTCCAGAGACATTACATCATATGTGACTGATATCAGCCGCTCCTCTTATATCACTCCAGTACTATTATATCCTCCAGACATTACATCATATGTGACTGATATCAGCCGCTCCTCTTATATCACTCCAGTACTATTATATCCTCCAGAGACATTACATCATATGTGTGACTGATATCAGCCGCTCCTCTTATATCTCTCCAGCACTATTATATCCTCCAGAGACATTACATCATATATGTGACTGATATCAGCCGCTCCTCTTATATCACTCCAGTACTATTATATCCTCCAGAGACATTACATCATATGTGTGACTGATATCAGCCGCTCCTCTTATAACACTCCAGCACTATTATATCCTCCAGAGACATTACATCATGTGACTGATATCAGCCGCTCCTCTTATATCACTCCAGTACTATTATATCCTCCAGAGACATTACATCATATGTGACTGATATCAGCCGCTCCTCTTATATCACTCCAGTACTATTATATCCTCCAGAGACATTACATCATATGTGACTGATATCAGCCGCTCCTCTTATATCACTCCAGCACTATTATATCCTCCAGAGACATTACATCATATGTGTGACTGATATCAGCCGCTCCTCTTATAACACTCCAGCACTATTATATCCTCCAGAGACATTACATCATATGTGACTGATATCAGCCGCTCCTCTTATATCACTCCAGTACTATTATATCCTCCAGAGACATTACATCATATGTGACTGATATCAGCCGCTCCTCTTATATCACTCCAGTACTATTATATCCTCCAGAGACATTACATCATATGTGACTGATATCAGCCGCTCCTCTTATATCACTCCAGCACTATTATATCCCCCAGAGACATTACATCATATGTGACTGATATCAGCCGCTCCTCTTATATCACTCCAGCACTATTATATCCTCCAGAGACATTACATCATATGTGTGACTGATATCAGCCGCTCCTCTTATATCACTCCAGTACTATTATATCCTCCAGAGACATTACATCATATGTGACTGATATCAGCCGCTCCTCTTATATCACTCCAGCACTATTATATCCTCCAGAGACATTACATCATATGTGTGACTGATATCAGCCGCTCCTCTTATATCACTCCAGCACTATTATATCCTCCAGAGACATTACATCATATGTGTGACTGATATCAGCCGCTCCTCTTATATCACTCCAGTACTATTATATCATCCAGAGACATTACATCATATGTGACTGATATCAGCCGCTCCTCTTATATCACTCCAGTACTATTATATCCTCCAGAGACATTACATCATATGTGTGACTGATATCAGCCGCTCCTCTTATATCACTCCAGTACTATTATATCCTCCAGAGACATTACATCATATGTGTGACTGATATCAGCAGCTCCTCTTATATCACTCCAGCACTATTATATCCTCCAGAGACATTACATCATATGTGTGACTGATATCAGCCGCTCCTCTTATATCACTCCAGTACTATTATATCCTCCAGAGACATTACATCATATGTGTGACTGATATCAGCAGCTCCTCTTATATCACTCCAGCACTATTATATCCTCCAGAGACATTACATCATATGTGTGACTGATATCAGCCGCTCCTCTTATAACACTCCAGCACTATTATATCCTCCAGAGACATTACATCATATATGTGACTGATATCAGCCGCTCCTCTTATATCACTCCAGTACTATTATATCCTCCAGAGACATTACATCATATGTGACTGATATCAGCCGCTCCTCTTATAACACTCCAGCACTATTATATCCTCCAGAGACATTACATCATATGTGACTGATATCAGCCGCTCCTCTTATATCACTCCAGTACTATTATATCCTCCAGAGACATTACATCATATGTGTGACTGATATCAGCCGCTCCTCTTATATCACTCCAGTACTATTATATCCTCCAGACATTACATCATATGTGTGACTGATATCAGCCGCTCCTCTTATATCACTCCAGCACTATTATATCCTCCAGAGACATTACATCATATATGTGACTGATATCAGCCGCTCCTCTTATATCCCTCCAGTACTATTATATCCTCCAGAGACATTACATCATATGTGACTGATATCAGCCGCTCCTCTTATAACACTCCAGTACTATTATATCCTCCAGAGACATTACATTATATGTGTGACTGATATCAGCCGCTCCTCTTATATCACTCCAGTACTATTATATCCTCCAGAGACATTACATCATATGTGACTGATATCAGCCGCTCCTCTTATATCACTCCAGCACTATTATATCCTCCAGAGACATTACATCATATGTGACTGATATCAGCCGCTCCTCTTATATCACTCCAGCACTATTATATCCTCCAGAGACATTACATCATATGTGTGACTGATATCAGCCGCTCCTCTTATATCACTCCAGTACTATTATATCCTCCAGAGACATTACATCATATGTGACTGATATCAGCCGCTCCTCTTATAACACTCCAGTACTATTATATCCTCCAGACATTACATCATATGTGTGACTGATATCAGCCGCTCCTCTTATATCACTCCAGTACTATTATATCCTCCAGAGACATTACATCATATGTGTGACTGATATCAGCCACTCCTCTTATATCACTCCAGCACTATTATATCCTCCAGAGACATTACATCATATGTGTGACTGATATCAGCCGCTCCTCTTATAACACTCCAGTACTATTATATCCTCCAGAGACATTACATCATATGTGACTGATATCAGCCGCTCCTCTTATAACACTCCAGTACTATTATATCCTCCAGAGACATTACATTATATGTGTGACTGATATCAGCCGCTCCTCTTATATCACTCCAGTACTATTATATCCTCCAGAGACATTACATCATATGTGACTGATATCAGCCGCTCCTCTTATATCACTCCAGCACTATTATATCCTCCAGAGACATTACATCATATGTGACTGATATCAGCCGCTCCTCTTATATCACTCCAGCACTATTATATCCTCCAGAGACATTACATCATATGTGTGACTGATATCAGCCGCTCCTCTTATATCACTCCAGTACTATTATATCCTCCAGAGACATTACATCATATGTGACTGATATCAGCCGCTCCTCTTATAACACTCCAGTACTATTATATCCTCCAGACATTACATCATATGTGTGACTGATATCAGCCGCTCCTCTTATATCACTCCAGTACTATTATATCCTCCAGAGACATTACATCATATGTGTGACTGATATCAGCCACTCCTCTTATATCACTCCAGCACTATTATATCCTCCAGAGACATTACATCATATGTGACTGATATCAGCCGCTCCTCTTATAACACTCCAGTACTATTATATCCTCCAGAGACATTACATCATATGTGTGACTGATATCAGCCGCTCCTCTTATATCACTCCAGTACTATTATATCCTCCAGAGACATTACATCATGTGTGACTGATATCAGCCGCTCCTTAGACCACAGCTTATACTAGTGCTATGAGGGTGACTGGTCCTTTAATATGAGGACTGGGGTTAGTCCCGGTCCACCTGGCAGAGCAGGGGCAGCTCAGGTTTCCATTGTGTTTTTGGCCGGGCGACACATCCGGAATGTAAAACATCTCCACTCCCTGCTCAGATTAGTCGGTCTCTACAAGCTCCCGGCTCCCCACCCAGTCCCTGGTCTCTGGAGCTTACAATCTACACTCTTCTCCAAGCCTCATTTATCAACATCTGCCGCTGCTTCTGGAAGGAGAAAGCTCTGCTGTTGCACTGAGGTCTGCTCTCTAGGCGCGGAGAGGATATCACAGCAAGGGGCTGGAGCCACAGGAGGGGTACAAGCAGCCCACACACCAGACCAGGACCCCACAAAGTGCACCCCAAGATCTGCTCCATGACACCAACCCGGGGACAAGAGGCCACGGACCAC
This sequence comes from Rhinoderma darwinii, assembly GCF_050947455.1. Taxonomy (NCBI): domain Eukaryota; kingdom Metazoa; phylum Chordata; class Amphibia; order Anura; family Rhinodermatidae; genus Rhinoderma; species Rhinoderma darwinii. The sequence goes on from NW_027463543.1 coordinate 70,412, forward strand.
GAATGTCCTGAGACAACACAGCGGGGGTAGGGAGACGAAGACCTAATTACATGAGCCCCCTGCAGTGACAGTATTTACCCCCCAGGAGGGGAGGGCATCAGCCACAGCGGCCACACTGGCAGGCATTAGATTGTAAGCTCTTCAGAGCGGAGCCTCCAGGTTGTAGAAGGATTAAACATCTCCCATTATGACTTATTGGTGGCCCCCCAACATGTACAGAGACCCCCATACCTGCGCTCCACTGGGGTACACCTCGCCCTCATGGATGGAATCCACCAGATCCTCCTCGTCCAGCGTCGCTCTCTTGTAGGACGACATCTGAAAGGTGAAAAGTACAACAGAATCTCTCAGCAGCTCCATGAACCGGACGACACCGACCAGATGCCGGGCACGAGGGGGCACCTAAACCCAGGACCCACCACCCCTCCCCACCCTCCTGCTGCCCCGGCCCCACATCTCCCAGGATCAAACCCCAAGTCAATACAAGAGGAGCCGCAGCTGACGGGACCACCCACACCAGGACTCCTTATGTAACGCTGCAGGGGCACGTGACGGCTACCAGGGGGCACATACTTTCTAGTCTCACCACCCGACCACCACGGCCATCTCTGCCCCCAGCCTGCGCACTATTATGTCGTTCTAGCTTCAACTCTGCCCCCCCCCCCCTCCTTCCTGCCATTATTAACTGCAGCCACTCACACATTGAGGGAGGGGAACAGCATTAACCCCCCCCCCCCCCCCCCCCCCGGGTGCCGAGGAGGAAACAAGGTCCAGACACGAGAAAACCTACAGACGTTTACCAGGAATACTACAAACCCCATCATTCACCGAAGTATAAACTCCATAATCAGCAGAGTCAGTGTACATACATGCCTCATCCTGTATTATACTCCAGAGCTGCACTCACTATTCTGCTGGTGGAGTCACTGTGTACATACATTACTTATCCTGTACTGATCCTGAGTTACATCCTGTATTATACTCCAGAGCTGCACTCACTATTCTGCTGGTGGAGTCACTGTGTACATACATTACATTACTTATCCTGTACTAATCCTGAGTTACAGCCTGTATTATACTCCAGAGCTGCACTCACTATTCTGCTGGTGGAGTCACTGTGTACATACATTACTTATCCTGTACTGATCCTGAGTTACAGCCTGTATTATACTCCAGAGCTGCACTCACTATTCTGCTGGTGGGGTCACTGTGTACATACATTACTTATCCTGTACTGATCCTGAGTTATATCCTGTATTATACTCCAGAGCTGCACTCACTATTCTGCCGGTGGAGTCACTGTGTACATACATTACATCACTTATCCTGTACTGATCCTGAGTTACATCCTGTATTATACTCCAGAGCTGCACTCACTATTCTGCCGGTGGAGTCACTGTGTACATACATTACATTACTTATCCTGTACTGATCCTGAGTTACATCCTGTATTATACTCCAGAGCTGCACTCACTATTCTGCTGGTGGAGTCACTGTGTACATACATTATATTACTTATCCTGTACTGATCCTGAGTTATATCCTGTATTATACTCCAGAGCTGCGCTCACTATTCTGCTGGTGGAGTCACTGTGTACATACATTACATTACTTATCCTGTACTGATCCTGAGTTACATCCTGTATTATACCCCAGAGCTGCACTCACTATTCTGCTGGTGGAGTCACTGTGTACATACATTACATTACTTATCCTGTACTGATCCTGAGTTACATCCTGTATTATACTCCAGAGCTGCACTCACTATTCTGCTGGTGGAGTCACTGTGTACATACATTACATTACTTATCCTGTACTGATCCCGAGTTATATCCTGTATTATACTCCAGAGCTGCACTCACTATTCTGCTGGTGGAGTCACTGTGTACATACATTACTTATCCTGTACTGATCCTGAGTTATATCCTGTATTATACTCCAGAGCTGCACTCCCTATTCTGCTGGTGGAGTCACTGTGTACATACATTACATTACTTATCCTGTACTGATCCTGAGTTATATCCTGTATTATACTCCAGAGCTGCACTCACTATTCTGCTGGTGGAGTCACTGTGTACATACATTACTTATCCTGTACTGATCCTGAGTTATATCCAGTATTATACTCCAGAGCTGCACTCACTATTCTGCTGGTGGAGTCAGTGTGTACATACATTACATTACTTATCCTGCACTGATCCTGAGTTATATCCTGTATTATACTCCAGAGCTGCACTCACTATTCTGCTGGTGGAGTCACTGTGTACATACATTACTTATCCTGTACTGATCCTGAGTTATATCCAGTATTATACTCCAGAGCTGCACTCACTATTCTGCTGGTGGAGTCAGTGTGTACATACATTACATTACTTATCCTGCACTGATCCTGAGTTATATCCTGTATTATACTCCAGAGCTGCACTCACTATTCTGCTGGTGGAGTCACTGTGTACATACATTACTTATCCTGTACTGATCCTGAGTTATATCCGGTATTATACTCCAGAGCTGCACTCACTATTCTGCTGGTGGAGTCACTGTGTACATACATTACTTATCCTGTACTGATCCTGAGTTATATCCTGTATTATACTCCAGAGCTGCACTCACTATTCTGCTGGTGGAGTCACTGTGTACATACATTACTTATCCTGTACTGATCCTGAGTTACAGCCTGTATTATACTCCAGAGCTGCACTCACTATTCTGCTGGTGGGGTCACTGTGTACATACATTACTTATCCTGTACTGATCCTGAGTTACAGCCTGTATTATACTCCAGAGCTGCACTCACTATTCTGCTGGTGGAGTCACTGTGTACATACATTACTTATCCTGTACTGATCCTGAGTTACAGCCTGTATTATACTCCAGAGCTGCACTCACTATTCTGCTGGTGGGGTCACTGTGTACATACATTACTTATCCTGTACTGATCCTGAGTTATATCCTGTATTATACTCCAGAGCTGCACTCACTATTCTGCCGGTGGAGTCACTGTGTACATACATTACATTACTTATCCTGTACTGATCCTGAGTTACAGCCTGTATTATACTCCAGAGCTGCACTCACTATTCTGCTGGTGGAGTCACTGTGTACATACATTACTTATC
>NW_027463544.1:0-73191 GCF_050947455.1 Rhinoderma darwinii
AGGTGTAATAATAAATATAATACAGGGGGGGGGTGTAATAATACAGGGGGGAGGTGTAATAATAAATATAATACAGGGGGGAGGTGTAATAATAAATATAATACAGGGGGAGGGTGTAATAATAAATATAATACAGGGGAGGTGTAATAATACGGGGGGAGGGTGTAATAATACGGGGGGAGGGTGTAATAATACAGGGGGAGGGTGTAATAATACAGGGGGGAGGGTGTAATAACTAATACAGGGGGAGGTGTAATAACTAATACAGGGGGGTGTAATAATAAATATAATACAGGGGGGAGGTGTATAAAACAGGGGGGAGGTGTAATAATACAGGGGGGAGGTGTAATAATACAGGGGGGGGTGTAATAATACAGGGGGGAGGTGTAATAATACAGGGGGGAGGTGTAATAATACAGGGGGGAGGTGTAATAATACAGGGGGGAGGTGTAATAATACAGGGGGGGAGTGTAATAATACAGGGGGGGAGGTGTAATAATACAGGGGGGAGGTGTAATAATACAGGGGGGGAGGTGTAATAATACAGGGGGGGAGGTGTAATAATACAGGGGGGAGGTGTAATAATACAGGGGGGAGGTGTAATAATACAGGGGGGGAGTGTAATAATACAGGGGAGGTGTAATAATACAGGGGGAGGTGTAATAATACAGGGGGAGGTGTAATAATACAGGGGGAGGTGTAATAATATAATACAGGGGGAGGTGTAATATATAATACAGGGGGAGGTGTAATAATACAGGGGAGAGGTGTAATAAATATAATACAGGGGGAGGTGTAATAATACAGGGGAGAGGTGTAATAATATAATACAGGGGAGGTGTAATAATACAGGGGGGAGGTGTAATAATACAGGGGGAGGTGTAATAATACAGGGGGAGGTGTAATAATACAGGGGGGAGGTGTAATAATACAGGGGGGAGGTGTAATAATACAGGGGGAGGTGTATAATACAGGGGAGGTTTAATAATACAGGGGAGAGGTGTAATAATATAATACAGGGGGAGGTGTAATAATACAGGGGGAGGTGTAATAATACAGGGGGGAGGTGTAATAATACAGGGGGAGGTGTAATAATACAGGGGGAGGTGTAATAACTAATACAGGGGGAGGTGTAATAATACAGGGGGGAGGTGTAATAATACAGGGGGGAGGTGTAATAATACAGGGGGGAGGTGTAATAATACAGGGGAGGTGTATAATACAGGGGGAGGTGTAATAATACAGGGGGAGGTGTAATAATACAGGGGGGAGGTGTAATAATACAGGGGGAGGTGTAATAATACAGGGGGAGGTGTAATAATACAGGGGGAGGTGTAATAATACAGGGGGAGGTGTAATAATACAGGGGAGAGGTGTAATAATACAGGGGGGGGTGTAATAATACAGGGGGGGTGTAATAATACAGGGGAGAGGTGTAATAATATAATACAGGGGAGGTGTAATAATACAGGGGGAGGTGTAATAATACAGGGGGAGGTGTAATAATACAGGGGGGGGTGTAATAATACAGGGGGGCGGTGTAATAATACAGGGGGGAGGTGTAATAATACAGGGGAGGTGTAATAAATATAATGCAGGAGGCTGTAGATTACACCCCGGGCAGCGCAGCAGTCCCCGCCCGCCCGCCTGCCCGTATTTGACATCCCCCACACTCGGCGCTCCCTCTGCATGAGTCACGTTTTTATATTCGGAGGTTTTTCTTCAGTTTCCATGACGACGCGGAGATGAGACAGACGGCACTTTGTGTGAGGGGCAGATGTGGACGCCGTTCCTGCCGTGATGGAGTTTCTCAGACTGCGTCCCCAGAATATTCACAGGAGCGACAACCGAGGCGGCCACAGACAGAGCGAGAACGGGCGGATCCGCCCAGAACACGTGATCAGAGTGATAACCGCGCCGTCTCCGGGGACAGCCATCTTTATCCGACAATGAAGGACGGGCCAGAAATATCAACCGGAAGAAACGGTCGCAGCTGCTGCAACTGGACGACAAGATCTACGTGAGACTGCGCAAAAGTGAACACCGTACAAGATGCTGGAACACTCCGCCACACATTATGCACACGCGGCCAGAGCCCCATACTTTACAGCCCCCCTTTATTCCGACAAGCTCTGCCGCACCTAGAACGCTGAGCTTCCTGTAGATGAATATAATGCCAGACTTACAGTGAAGACTGACACGGGAGGGCCGCAATGCTAAGGAACAGTCCAGATTGCTGAGTGACCCCCTCTCTGGGCGTAGTAATGGCGGCGGACAGGCCCGAACACAATACTAGAAGGCCAAGCAGCGATTTTTAGGGAGTTTATTCTGAGGGGACCCCGACCGCACCTCCCGACATCCTGAGAAATATTTCATGGAGGACAAAACAAAAAAGTGACAAGAAACACTTTATTTACAGGATCGGATACAAAATGACGGCGAATATTTACAGCGATCAGCGGCGCCTCTGTACACGCTCCACGTCATATATACAATCAGTACCCAATACAGATCAGCGGCGCCTCCCCTATATACACATCTGTACACAGGGGCCGGTAATTATACACATATTACTGTACAGGTCACACCCAGCCATGAGGAGAGAGAACCCGGGAATAGTACAATGATGGGGGCTGTAGTACTCTGCACAGGAACCTGCATGGGACCCAACAGGGCAGGCAGAAAAAGGGTTAAACAGTCATGCAACCTCACAGACCTATGTGCATCATGGGAGTTGTAGTTCAAAAAAAGAGGAAGAAACTGCCAAGATGCATAGTGGGAGTCACAGTACAATCTATTGTTCTCTGTTATCAGACATGTCAGGCTGGGGGAGGATGACTGTAGGACAGGTGAATACAATCTATTGTTCTCTGTTATCAGACATGTCAGGCTGGGGAGGATGACTGTAGGACAGGTGAATACAATCTATTGTTCTCTGTTATCAGACATGTCAGGCTGGGGGGAGGATGACTGTAGGACAGGTGAATACAATCTATTGTTCTCGGTTATCAGACATGTCAGGCTGGGGGAGGATGACTGTAGGACAGGTGACTACAATCTATTGTTCTCTGTTATCAGACATGTCAGGCTGGGGAGAGGATGACTGTAGGACATGTGAATACAATCTATTGTTCTCTGTTATCAGACATGTCAGGCTGGGGAGGGTGACTGTAGGACAGGTGAATACAATCTATTGTTCTCTGTTATCAGACATGTCAGGCTGGGGAGAGGATGACTGTAGGACAGGTGAATACAATCTATTGTTCTCTGTTATCAGACATGTCAGGCTGGGGGAGGATGACTGTAGGACAGGTGAATACAATCTATTGTTCTCTGTTATCAGATATGTCAGGCTGGGGGGAGAGGATGACTGTAGGACAGGTGAATACAATCTATTGTTCTCTGTTATCAGACATATCAGGCTGGGGAGGATGTCTGTAGGACAGGTGAATACAATCTATTGTTCTCTGTTATCAGACATGTCAGGCTGGGGAGGGTGACTGTAGTGTTCATCGATGGGATAAGTAACCGTGGGTGCAGAATAGGGGATCTTGGAACCTGACTGTGCTGGCAGAAGTCCTCCGTGTGGATTTGGGGTGTCGGTCACACGGTTGTCATGACCTTAAGTGACCCTGTGTGGAACCTCATTAACTTTTTCTTAAGCGCCTGAGAAGCTTTTACCTTAAACATTTGGGGGCGCCCTTCGGCATCCCGTGGGGGGAGCTGCATTGGCCACACAAGCCCCCTCATCTTCCTCTCCTCTTCTCCTTCAGAGTCCACCCTGGCCTCCCCCTCTGGGACCCCTGCTCTGATCTCGGCCGTGGACCTCCACTTTCTGCAGGGAGGGCCAATCCTTGCTGTTGGGGTCCTCCTGTCTCTTCCCAGGGTGTAACAGCGGCCTCCTTCCTGGATGTGGGCTCCAGGGTCGCCCCATTCCTGCGCAAAGCCCTGTGAGTCTGCCCAGCCCTCGGTGTGAGCCCTAGTATTCGCCCAGCTCTCCTTGTAAGCGCGGGGATTGACCCAGCCATCTAAGTGGCCCCTGGAGCCCTGCCACACTTCTGGGGGGACCCTGAGATCTACGTTCTCCTCTGGCTGCGGAGCGGGGTCCCGTAGGCTAGTTTCTGAAAGTGACCGCGGGTCCTCCGCCCACCTCTTTTTCGCGGTGGCTCCTCAGCCGAAAGGCATTTCCTTGGAGGTTTAGGTGGAGACACCTCCACACTGTGGCCCTTTAATAGAGGGGGTGTTTTCTGCGGGGGCCACGGTGAGTTGGGGTGTAGGAGGCGTTGGCCATTCTACACACAGGGGCTGGGGCAGGAGGACGCTCGGCAGACACAGAACGTAGGAACGGGGCCCGGAGCTGACGACGAAGGAGAGAGAGAATATAACCTTCAGCCCGGCGAGCAGGAGGCGGTGGAGGAGGAGATGAGGGGGAAGGGTAAGGGGCCGACATGGAACGAGGCACCAGAAGACGAGAAGAAGAGGAACGAGGGTGATGGGATCCCACAACCAGATCACCTGAGGGCAGAAAGGAGAGCGGGACAGTTACAAACTGAAGAGGAGAAGCGACAGAAGCTGCGGGGACCGCGCCATGACGGGCTCTCACCTGCGCTCTTGGGGCGCTCACTGGCGTAATGCATTCGAGCCTCAGCTTGTCCTACCCGGGGGCCCGATCCAGGAACACGTCACATGACTCGGGACCATCCGCTTCATACTCCTCTGCAGAGAGAGAGACGTTACATACAGGACAGAAATAATGACAGCAAGCTACACGTGGGAGGAGTCTCAGCCGGCGCATCTATGAAGGGGCGGAGTCTACGAATATATTACCAAACACAAATTCATTCAACAAACTGCGCAGCGTTCATCCACCCGCCATCAATGATAACCCTTCCGTATAGATCAACCCCACCGCCCGATACATAATGGTATAAAGTCTACACGCCCCTGTTACAATCAGTACAAGACAAAACTTTTCAAGAACTTTTCCACCTTTAATGTCTCCCATAATCTGAACATTTCCACTGAAAAACAAACAAATCGTTTAGAGGGAAAATAAAAACCTCCAATAATGCGGCTGCGTAAGTGTGAACACCGTCTTAGAATTGGCTAATTCTGTCCACAACCACATCCTCAATCACTACTCCGCTGCCATTATTTATAGTGATTCGGAGTGACCCCATATAAAGTTCAGCTCTTCCATTAGGATTTTCCTGACATTTTCTTTGTTGCATGTGTCAGTAAAAGCCGTGGTCCGTAAATAACTTACAACACATCAAAGGGATCCGATTGTAGAAAGGCATCAGTCAGGTGAAGGGTACCAAAGAGTTTCCAAGGCATTAGATATACAATGGAACACAGTGAAGACATTTGGCAGAACAGTGACGTTACCAAGAACTGGACGTCACTCAGAATTTGATGAAAAGAGAAGACGAAAAATGGTCCAGGAGGCAACTAAGAGGCCAACAGCAACATTAAAAGGAGCTGAGGACTTTCTGACAAGTTCTGGTTGTGTAGAGCATGTGACAACAATCTCCGTATTCTTCATATGTCTGGGCTGTGGGGGAGGGTGGCAAGACGGAAGCCTTTTCTAACCAAGAAAAACATCCAAGCCCGGCCATGTTATACCAAGACCTCCATCCAGTCTGCCGAAAGCGTGTGGGGAAATGTGTTCTGTCTGAGTAGACCGAGTGGAACTTTTTGGCCAGAATTCCAAAAGGTATGTTGGGCACAAAGCAAAAGGAGCGCAGCGGGGGCGGCGTCATGGAGCGCGGGGGGCTCAGAGGAGCGGGGGCTCAGAGGGAGCGGGGGGCTCAGAGGGAGCGGGGGGCTCAGGGGGAGCGGGGGGCTCAGGGGAGCGGGGGAGTCAGAGGGAGCGGGGGCTCAGAGGGAGCGGGGGGCTCAGAGGGAGCGGTAGGAGCGGGGGGCTCGGAGGGAGCGGGGGGCGAAGGCTTTATGCTGTTTTATATTTTGGATATATCACGTTCTACCCACAAAGATAAAAATTGCCGATACCCGAATGGTTAATGTTCATCCCTGCGGGTGGGCAGGACAGGTGGGCGCTGGTCACGGTCTACTGGGCAGGAGCGGGGAAACATCGGGATCCACACGTGCGCTGGGCAGAAATGAACGTCAATCATCTCCCGCTCCTCCATTCATTTCCAGGATCTGAGGAAACGTGAAAATCCGGCGAGCCGGTGACCTTCCCGCCCAATGTAAACGGCTGACGCAGCGGAGGACGAGGCCAGGTCACTGAAGACCGGGCAACCTGCTGCGTACTTAACCCCTTCATAACAAGCCGCAGATTCCACACTAATGACCCGAGCAGTCAGAGCGTCCCGGGTGTCATGTGTAGAGACTCGGGCTCTGTTCACACACAAAATAAAAAACGGCTGAAATTACGGAGCGCGGCGGTCGGGGAGCGCGGCGGACAGGGAGGTCGGGGAGCGCGGCGGACGGGGAGGTCGGGGAGCGCGGCGGACGGGGAGGTCGGGGAGCGCTGCGGACGGGGGGTCGGGGCGGACGGGGAGGTCGGGGGCGCGGCAGCTTTGATTGGGAGGCTCAGCACAGGAACAAGTCTGGGAGCCTCAAATAATCAAAGAAGAAGAACCAGCGGTACTGAACGTGGCAGCGCAGGACGGGCGGCTAAAGGCAGCAGCGAGGGTAGATCAGAGGACTCCAGTAATTCTCTGATAATGAGCCTTTAGGAGGGGCTACATACTAGAAGACCCCAAGCCCACACTGCCCAGTATACACAGCCCCTCCACAGGTATATATATATACAGCCCCCCCACGTCTCCGGTTCTCACCGCTCTCCTGGTCGTTTTCCGCCCTCAACCGCAATTCTCCAAGTTTTCTTTCCAGTTCCCACAACTGCCGATCCAGATCCTGAGAGACGAAGAGGAAGGTGAGAAACGATACACAGGATGTTGGGGGTTATACGGGGGGGGGGATGGGGGTTATACACGGGGGGGGGGGGTTACGACGACGGCGGGAATTACACACGGGGGGGGGACATACATGGGGGTTATACACGGGGGGGGGTGATGGGGGTTATACACGGGGGGGGGGGGTGATGGGGGTTATACACGGGGGGGGGGGGATAATGGGGGTTATACACGGGGAGGGGGATGATGGGGGTTATACACGGGGAGGGGATGATGGGCGTTATACACGGGGAGGGGATGATGGGCGTTATACACGGGGAGGGGATGATGGGGGTTATACACGGGGAGGGGATGATGGGGTTATACACGGGGAGGGATGATGGGGTTATACACGGGGAGGGGATGATGGGGGTTATACACGGGGAGGGGATGATGGGGGTTATACACGGGGAGGGGATGATGGGGGTTATGTTATATACACATTATAGATGTAGATAATTCTTGGACACTTCATTCCCAGGTGATTCTAGTCTTATTATTGTGACGTCGTCCTCTCACCTCTCCGCCGCCGCGCAGCGCCCGTCTCACTCGCACCTCCTGCCGCTCCCGCAGTAATTTCAGCTCGCACAGCCCCGCCACACTTCCCCGCAACAACTGACGGAGTCGCCCCCGGTCCACAGAGCCACCCGTGCCCAGCATATCACACCGGAGCCGGCTGCGACCTGACTGAGCAGCCGCCACTAGAGCTCAGCGGCCCGGAGCGCAGAAGGCACAATCATAAGCCGCTATTCCACTGACGCTCTCTGCTTTACCCAATCACAGACAGAGAAATCTGACAAATCCCGCCTCCACCCCCAGCAGCCTGACCAGATAAAAAGCATCTAGCCCCGCCTTCCCAGTTCTCATGGCCTTTTTCATCTCTGCATGTAAACCAATCAAAAGGTGATTATTTACATATTCTTGATTGACAGCCCAGCGTTTAATGAAAAAATAACCCACGCCTCCAAGAAAAGGTTGGGTTAACAACAGATGACTGACATTGAGTTTAACCAATAAAGTCTGCCTGTCGATTCTACTAGCCAATCATTAGTTAGAATTTGGTTTTAACAAAACCAATAAGCACACAGTTGCCTAGGCTGCAGGTATAATGCATACGCTCAATTAGCCACGCCCTCAATGCGCTGCCACGTCAAACAAGAGCGAGAAAACCGAGAAGAGCTGATTAATATTCCTCACAGCAGTAGAGATGGGCGGGGCTAAAGGAGGAGCCAGCAGCAGCTGATTGACCGGGTGTATCGGCAGCGGGCGGGGCCAGATCCCTGAAAGCCGGCGTCTGTCTGTGTCACGCAGAACAATAAAGTTTTTTCAAGGACGTCAGAAGGGGCGGGAAAAGAGAAAGACACGTGGGTTGCAGCTGAGTGATGGCTACACTATAAGCAGCGGCGGATACGGAGGTAATTATGCCCCTCCCCCGGTGTACCGGCTGTGACGTGGGCGGGGGGAGGGTGTGTTGTACGTTCCCTGTCAGACGCGTGCGTTCTGTGCACACGCGAACTCAAAAACGTCTGAGAATACGGAGCTTCAAGGGTACGATTTTCTATAGAGTCAATGAAAAACGGCTCCAAAAACGTCCCAAGCAGTGACATGCGCGTCTTTTTTGCGGGCGTCTTTTTTGCGGGCGTCTTTGCCTTTTTTAGAAAATGAGGCGTAAAAAAACGTCCTGTCGGAACAGAACGCCGTATTTCTTATTGAAATCAATGGGCAGATGTTTGTAGGCGTTCAGCCCCCTTTTTTTGCCGTTTTTCGTGGCGTTTTACGGCCGTGTGCACGGAGCCTTACGCTTTCTTTTGCTATTGCCTAGAAGTGGCGCTGATAATAAACGTAAAGATTGGGAGTAAGGTGCCCCCCCCGCCATGCCGTCGTTCTCCCCGCACCGCCGTTCTTCCCGTTTCTGTTCTCCTTGCGCCCCCGTTTTCCCCGCGCTGCTGCTCTCCCAGCCCCGCCATTCTCCCTGGTTCCGTTTTCCTTGCGCTGCCGCTCTCCCCGTGTTTCCGTTCTCCCCGCGCTGCCGCTCTCGTTGTCAGCCGCTCCTGTCAGTACTTTACATATTTTGGGGGGTCTTATCATCCAGCGTCTCCCGCTTTGCGTATTCTCGGAGCAGTCGTTCGGATGTAATGAATGCAGAATAGAGTCGCTGTAGTCCTGGGGGCTCCCGTCACCTCTCGGGGTTTCTTATATGACGGTCGTACGTAGTGATCATGTGACTGCAGCCGCTGATCTGACAGACTGGTTACTAGGACTCGCGGCCTGACGACCTCCCACAAGAGCGGTTGTTACAGTGTCTCCATAGCAACCAGACTGTCAGATAACAGAGAAGCAGCAGAGACACAGGCAGTCCTCCTCTGCGGTGATAACCCCCATCATCCGCCTGTGTATTCATGATGTCTCTCCCCGCAGGCTCGGTGGTGCTGTGATGAGCTCAGGATGCGCTGCCGGCTCTGCTACGCGTTGGTGGCTCTGACTCTGCTGTGTAACGCGCTGTGCTGTACTACACTGGCACCTCCACCCGGCTGGACGCCCGCAGTCCTCCCTGTCGCCCGGCGTCACCGTCATTGTGCGGGAGCTGCGCAGCTTTGAGCATGCTCGGGCGGAGTTACAGCGCTCCTTCCTGCGCGCCCGCTCTTCTCTTCACATTGTTGTGGCCTCAGAGACGTCTCTGTACCCAGCGGTACCTGGAATACACCTGCTGAGGCTTCAACCGTCCCCGGAGCAGCCCGGCTCTGCATCCCGCCCGGAGTCCCATGTTCACACTCGTCTGTGGCTCTGCTTCCGGACGGTTGTGCTCTGGATCCTCCCGGATCTACTGGAGCGGATGCTCGAGGATGCGTGATGCTCCACCTGGAGTCAGACTCGTGGCGGCTGGAGCTGGCGCTGCCCTGCGCTGTCTGCACCTGAACGTATCGCAGCGGGAGTGGACGGCGCAGTACAGAGCAGCCGACCCGGAGGATCCTGTGGAGCGGTGTCTGGAGCCGCGGTCATTCTGATGCGATCCCGCGACTTGTTAGACCTGCCCTTTCCTCTCTCCCGCCCCCTGCAGGCAGCCATATTTATTCAAGCAGCTCTGCGTGGGTGGAGGGTGAAAGGTGATGAATGACGCCATGTTTCCTCGCACTCGTCTGCCGGCCACAGACCACGTCGCTGGAAGGCGGAGCAGGCAGAGGGGCAGAGGAGGCAGCGACAATGCGAGCGCTGAACGTCAGACTGGTCCGGGGCCTGGACGGGGGCGATCGCTGGTTTGGCTGCACTAAAGAGACTCCGCGCTGCTTTGGGACTGTGGTCGGAGAAAACCCCAGATTACCTGTATGAGGGGCGCTGGACCCCCCCGTGCTGCCTCCGGGCGCTGAGAATCACTGCCCTCCATGTTATCAAGGTCCTGGAAGCCAACAACGTGCGGTACTGGCTGGAAGGAGGAAGCTGCTGGGGGCCGCCCGTCACCGAGATGTCATCCCCTGGGACTACGATGTGGATCTTGGCATCTACCTAGAAGACATTACGCTGTGTCCGGAGCTGCGGGGGGCTCAGGGGGGGCCCTCATAGATGAAGCTGGGCTTTGTGTGGGAGCGGGCCGTGGAGGGCGACTTCTTCAGGGTACAATACAGTCAGAGTAACCACCTCCATGTCGATCTGTGGCCTTTCTACCCTCGTGACGGGCTGATGACCCGGGACTCTTGGACCGGACACCCCCAGGATATTGAGTTTCCGGAGAGTTTCCTCCAGCCCCTGCAGACGCTGCCTTTCGCCGGTGCCTTAGTTCAGGCCCCAATCGCCACCTGGAGCTGCTGAAGATGAAATTTGGGGAAAGAGCCATAGAGGTTCCCGAGTATCCCAACCCGGCCGTACTGAAAATAAAGAGGCGGTGAGGCAGGAGCAGGGACTTTCATCAGGACTGGAGGGGCAGGGGGGTGGAGTGTGGGCAGGACCCTGGAGTGGGGGGGATGTGCAGGACCCTGGAGTGGGGGTGCAGGACCCTGGAGAGGGGGGGGGGGGATGTGCAGGACCCTGGGGGGGGGGGGGGGGGGTCACAACTGAATTAAACTGCCGACTCAGGAAATAACGGCGCCCGGTGTGGCATACTGCTGCTGTATGATGTGTATAGTACAACATATGGAAGGTCCTGCACATACAGGGTGTAACCACTGGGGGGCAGCACTGCCTCATAAACTGCTGTATGGGGCATCACTGACCTTGAGAACGCAGGGACGGGTTGTGAGGCGCCTCGCTGCAGCTTTATACGGTGGTTTATGTTACGCTGCTGTAGGTCACCCCTGCAGGGAGTATATATATATACACACACACACGTATCAGAGGATGAGTCTCTACCATGCACCAAACCCCTATCAGTAGCCTGAGCACAGGGAGGTGAAGCTGTGACCAGACGTCTGCTGCCTTCCGCTTAGGACGCCGTCACCATGACCGGCACGTTGTATGGCGGTCATCATGGCGCACGCCTGTTATTCACCCCGATCCTGCCCCTACGATGTTATTTTTTTCTTGGAGCAGATCCCGGCCCAGCTGTAGACAATCCTGCGTGAGCGAAATACAGCAGCACAAATCACTCCTGTCGTGATAGTTTGTTACAGTGTATCAGCGCAGGTGAAATGTATCAGTCTGAAGTCCAAGCTGTTTGCCACAAAGGATTGTTTAGACTGGAGACAATGGTAACAAAGCCTCAGCTGTGGGATTATGTCAGGAAAGGTTAGCAGCCTCTGACTGTAAATAAGAATGTTTAAATTTACTGACAGCAAGCAGAGATCCTGAAAATGGTGAGGAACTAACGCACAATGCCTCACAATGATACTTTTTTGGCGCTCTTTACTCCAGAATAACGTTTTATCTGCTGTGCGACATATTTATAAACCATTTATGTGGACGGGGCTTCTCGCTTGGCCAAGATTTGGACATTTATGATGTCACCCGGGTAATAGAAGCGCCCGGATGGAGCGGCAGCGACCGCTGTATCAGAAGCTGCTGCTGTCACAACATGTAACAATGGCGCCACTTCTCATATTGAGATCTTGGGGCCCGGTCTGCGTGCGGCGATCAGCCATAATCTTCTGGTCAGAGGACTTGTCACCGCCTGCTGATCATGTGTTTATAGAACAAGCACTGCAGTGTAAAGCATGGAGGACAGCAGCAGCCTGGTGAGGCAGGAGGCGTGTCAGACGTGCAGCGCTCATTGTCACCACAGGGCAGAATCTCCTCACCGAGGTGAGAGAGACACAGACATTCATTACAGGGTGTCCCCAGAACAGACGTCCGTGTCCACAGGAAGGGCCAGAATCGTCTCAGGACAATGACCCCCCTTCCCCCCATGAGAACAGGGGTCCTGAGGCCCCCCCCCCCAACCATGACTTCCTCTGGAGAGCAGTTTCTTGTCGTGTCACGGCATCCGGCTGTAGCCTCGGGCCCAGATCTGTAATCATCCGCATATGGGGCCCACGGTCTGCAGACACGCTCCGCAGTGCCCCCATATTTACAGATCTGCAAGGACAGGGAGGCGACACACGATGTCACCAATGTCTCCGCCCCTGCACAAGGTCACATGAT
Organism: Rhinoderma darwinii; assembly: GCF_050947455.1. NCBI lineage: Eukaryota > Metazoa > Chordata > Amphibia > Anura > Rhinodermatidae > Rhinoderma > Rhinoderma darwinii. The sequence goes on from NW_027463544.1 coordinate 12,492, forward strand.
CGTCCCGACACCATTTTCTTGGAGTAGCCCCTGACGTGGCCTAGTAACACGTCCGCGATTACAGCCGGCCGGGAGCTTTGTGCGCCCCATAGGCGGTGCCGCAAATGCAGCCAAGAATAGGGCGTGTTCTATATTTTGCGGATCATTTCTACGGCACCGGAATCATCTGAAAATAGACAGAAGGGCGTCCGTGACCTATCGAAATGAGCGGAGCCGCAGATTATCCGTAATTACAGATAAAAGCTATACGCGGGGGGCGGAGACGGTTCATATTGTCGCTTTTTACACTTATTTCTCAGCTCATCCATTTTAATGGAACCATCCCGTATTACTAACGAATATAAAACCGTGACACAAATCCGAGGATCAGACCTATTTCTGGCGCGCGTGCCGCCGCCGTACTGATCTCCGAGCAGCGACACGCAGCACATAAGCACGCAGTCACACAACGCAGATTTTCTGCAACTGAGAATCCGTCCCATTCCAGGGATTTCTGCTGCGTGTGACTGCGGCGACATGTGGGGGGGGGGGGGACAGCAGAGACCCCTTGCCCCTCTATGGCAGTCCTATGTAACAGAGCCGCACAGCCTCGGGCATTTTGAGAAGTCAAAGCAGTGACCCGATTGGCTGCTGGTGAGACGGCTTCACTTAAAGAGGTTGTCACCAGATTTTGCAGCCCCTATCTGCTATTGCCTGTGATCGGCGCTGCAATGTAGATAAGAGTAACGTTTTTATTTTTAAAAAACGAGCATTTTTGGCCAAGTTATGGCCATTTTTGTAGTTATGCAAATGAGGCTTGCAAAAGTCCAAGTGGGCGTGTATTATGTGCGTACATCGGGGCGTGTTTAATACTTTCACTAGCTGGGCATTCTGAAGAGAAGTCTCATCCTCTTCTCTTCAGAACGCCCAGCTTCTGACAGTGCAGATCTGTGACGTCACTCACAGGTCCTGCATCGTGACGGCCACATCGGCACCAGAGGCTACAGTTGATTCTGCAGTCGATGTAGCTACTTACCTGCAAACGCTGATGCTGCTGCAGAATCAACTGTAGCCTCTGGTGCCGATGTGGCCGTCACGATGAAGGACCTGTGAGTGACGTCACAGATCTGCACTGTCAGAAGCTGGGCGTTCTGAAGAGAAGAGGATGATACTTCTCTTCAGAATGCCCAGCTAGTGAAAGTATTAAACACGCCCCGATGTACGCACCTAATACACGCCCACTTGGACTTTTAAACACACCCACTTGGACTTTTGCAAGCCTCATTTGCATAAATACGAAAATGGTCATAACTTGGCCAAAAATGCTCGTTTTTTTAAAATAAAAACGTTACTGTAATCTACATTGCAGCGCCGATCACAGGCAATAGCAGATAGGGGTGCAAAATCTGGTGACAGAGCCTCTTTAAGTTATGACAATTCTCAGAGAAACGTAACCCCTACTGCACCGGCCCACAACCCGTATATCCCCTGGTCACAGCGACAACCCAACCAGATGGTGTAAATTAAATTGGGCAACCATGCCACACCCCCAACGTGTAACCGCCCCGCCCGTCCATACACAGAACCTCGCGGGGTCGGCCAATTATGTAATGTATATGGGATGAACCAACCCTCCCGCTGGCACGGTGGATTTCAAGATGGGCACGGGGCAGTACATGGCCGCAGGTTATTTCCCTCCACATAGAAATTAATAACTCCTGTAGTGTGACCAGGACCCCAACAACTCACAGTAAAGCCCCCTGACGTTCGTCCCCCCCCCCCCCCCCACTGATCAGCAGACCCCAATAATAATGGGAGGGAGGGATTAGATTGCGGGTTACAGGGATGATGGGAGTTATACTTTGTGTTGAGGATTCCTCCCCTCTGTCGTAGTCGGTAACGTTCACACTGAGCAGCCGGACAATAAAAGACACTGGAGACTCCGATATTGTTTGTCGTTCCTTCATTGAACACTACATTTCCATCATTCTCTCCATCATTTGTTCTGTTTACGTTTCCTGTTTGGGTTTCAGGGGTTCCACATGTAACAGACTCATTGGCGCGCCCCCATAGCGTACGGTACCGGCAGCAGCATCAGGCGAACAATGTCAGCATCCGCTCCGAGTCCAAGGTAATAACACCACAGCGGCGCCGGTGAACCAGAAATATCCAGAGTGACCCCCACACCGCCCAGGGGGTCACAGCAGCAGGTTGGGAACCCCCACAAGTTCTTGTACAAAATCAATTTGGTCCCAAAGTAGAACAAGAAACATCATAATTCTCCCAAAATAAAGTTACAGACACACGAGTCACCCACGGACAGACGTATAAAAGAGAACGGAACCAGAACCAGCATGGCGGACGCAGGCAGGGCCCCTGCTGAGCGACAATTACATCACCGTGATTGGAGGTATAGGAGGCAGCGCAGACCCGGAATGGAGACATACGCCCCCGATTGCCCTGAAGATGCAGCACATAAGTTAAAAATCCACGTAAAAAAATAGAATATAAAAAAATAAAACTGCCCGCGGCCTCAGCCAGTCCACACGCCACACGCGCTCAGCCTCACATAGTGGACTCCTTCTCCGAGGGGCTGCAGCCGTCCACCACACAGACATCCTTCTTCAGGAGGGGGTTGCCCTCCGGCTGATCCTCATTCACCACCTGTACGGACATTAAAGTCACGTCATCAAAACTGGGCTTCGCAGTCCGGTCACTGTACACCTGGAGGAGGCCGGCGCCAAACGCATCTCCTTCTACATTCAGCACCGTACACGTGCGATCACTGGAGAAAGCAACAAACATGGAGTCAGTATAATGACCGGGCAGAACAGACGGCAACTCAAACCAGGAGGAGACAGATAGATGCAGCCGATACAAACGTATACATAATCTACACAAAACAATGCAGTCACTGTGTACATACAGATCCTGAGTTATATCCTGTATTATACTCCAGAGCTGCACTCACTATTCTGCTGGTGGAGTCACTGTGTACATACATTACATTACTTATCCTGTACTGATCCTGAGTTATATCCTGTATTATACTCCAGAGCTGCACTCACTATTCTGCTGGTGGAGTCACTGTGTACATACATTACATTACTTATCCTGTACTGATCCTGAGTTATATCCTGTATTATACTCCAGAGCTGCACTCACTATTCTGCTGGTGGAGTCACTGTGTACATACATTACATTACTTATCCTGTACTGATCCGATCCTGATTTACATTCTATATTATACGCCAGAGCTGCACTCACTATTCTGCTGGTGGAGTCACTGTGCACATACATTACATTACTTATCCTGTACTGATCCGGAGTTACATCCTGTATTATACTCCAGAGCTGCACTCACTATTCTGCTGGTGAAGTCACTGTGTACATACATTACATTACTTATCCTGTACTGATCCTGAGTTATATCCTGTATTATACTCCAGAGCTGCACTCACTATTCTGCTGGTGGAGTCACTGTGTACATACATTACATTACTTATCCTGTACTGATCCTGAGTTACATCCTGTATTATACTCCAGAGCTGCACTCACTATTCTGCTGGTGGAGTCACTGTGTACATACATTACATTACTTATCCTGTACTGATCCTGAGTTACATCCTGTATTATACTCCAGATCTGCACTCACTATTCTGCTGGTGGAGTCACTGTGTACATACATTACATTACTTATCCTGTACTGATCCTGAGTTATATCCTGTATTATACTCCAGAGCTGCACTCACTATTCTGCTGGTGGAGTCACTGTGTACATACATTACATTACTTATCCTGTACTGATCCTGAGTTATATCCTGTATTATACTCCAGAGCTGCACTCACTATTCTGCTGGTGGAGTCACTGTGTACATACATTACATTACTTATCCTGTACTGATCCTGAGTTACATCCTGTATTATACTCCAGAGCTGCACTCACTATTCTGCTGGTGGAGTCACTGTGTACATACATTACATTACTTATCCTGTACTGATCCTGAGTTATATCCTGTATTATACTCCAGAGCTGCACTCACTATTCTGCTGGTGGAGTCACTGTGCACATACATTTCATTACTTATCCTGTACTGATCCTGAGTTACATCCTGTATTATACTCCAGAGCTGCACTCACTATTCTGCTGGTGGAGTCACTGTGTACATACATTACATTACTTATCCTGTACTGATCCTGAGTTATATCCTGTATTATACTCCAGAGCTGCACTCACTATTCTGCTGGTGGAGTCACTGTGTACATACATTACATTACTTATCCTGTACTGATCCTGAGTTACATCCTGTATTATACTCCAGAGCTGCACTCACTATTCTGCTGGTGGAGTCACTGTGTACATACATTACATTACTTATCCTGTACTGATCCTGAGTTATATCCTGTATTATACTCCAGAGCTGCACTCACTATTCTGCTGGTGGAGTCACTGTGTACATACATTACATTACTGATCCTGTACTGATCCTGAGTTATATCCTGTATTATACTCCAGAGCTGCACTCACTATTCTGCTGGTGGAGTCACTGTGTACATACATTACATTACTGATCCTGTACTGATCCTGAGTTATATCCTGTATTATACTCCAGAGCTGCACTCACTATTCTGCTGGTGGAGTCACTGTGTACATACATTACATTACTGATCCTGTACTGATCCTGAGTTATATCCTGTATTATACTCCAGAGCTGCACTCACTATTCTGCTGGTGGAGTCACTGTGTACATACATTACATTACTGATCCTGTACTGATCCTGAGTTATATCCTGTATTATACTCCAGAGCTGCACTCACTATTCTGCTGGTGGAGTCACTGTGTACATACATTACATTACTGATCCTGTACTGATCCTGAGTTATATCCTGTATTATACTCCAGAGCTGTACTCACTATTCTGCTGGAGGAGTCACTGTGTACATACATTACTTATCCTGTACTGATCCTGAGTTACATCCTGTATTATACTCCAGAGCTGCACTCACTATTCTGCTGGTGGAGTCACTGTGTACATACAGTACATTACTTATCCTGTACTGATCCTGAGTTATATCCTGTATTATACTCCAGAGCTGCACTCACTATTCTGCTGGTGGAGTCACTGTGTACATACATTACTTATCCTGTACTCATCCTGAGTTATATCCTGTATTATACTCCAGAGCTGCACTCACTATTCTGCTGGTGGAGTCACTGTGTACATACATTACATTACTTATCCTGTACTGATCCTGAGTTACATCCTGTATTATACTCCAGAGCTGCACTCACTATTCTGCTGGTGGTCACTGTGTACATACATTACATTACTTATCCTGTACTGATCCTGAGTTACATCCTGTATTATACTCCAGAGCTGCACTCACTATTCTGCTGGTGGTCACTGTGTACATACATTGTGGGGGGCAGTTTGTGACGGATATAAACGTTACACTAAAACATTTAACAATCTACACAACAACTTCGTGGTTATGGATAAGAAACATTGTTTGAGAAGTCTCTTAGTTCTGCCCATGATGGATATAAATGGTGACCTGGTTGTGGGTGACATTACGGACAGAGCGCTCCTGTACTGACTGTTTCCTCTGGTCAATGATTCCACAATCGGGATCTCATGTTACTCGTTATCTGGGGAGGACTCCGGGATCTGTCCTGGGACGTTACGCTTTAGAATTGGCGCTGGGAATTCGCTTACTCTAGTGCAATTATTACTTCTTACCTTGGAGATCACAGATAACTGGACATATGATGGGGGCCGATACTCCGACCCAGGACACTCCTCGCACCAGGCACCAGGGGTACACGCCTCCGTTTTTGAGGTGCCCAGATGGCCCTGGCACCAGAGATCTATTACTTCCACACCCTCCCCCACCCTCTGCTGCCCCAGCTACTCGCACCCTTGGTCCAAAAATAGAAGACTATTAGAAAAGACCCCCTAAAACATCACGGTTACAAAATGCAAATAATCCCCGTCAGTGTGAACGATCGGAGTCATTGTGAGGATGATGGGGGTTGTATCTGACGCTGCTGAACACTAGTGACTGGACGGGCGCACTGCAGAAATATTCACACCCCTGAAAACCAATGAAGATTCTGTAAAGTTTCCAGTGAGACCCCAGTAATATGGCGCCCGGTTACAGCAGCCGCTCCCGGCATCCGACCTCGGGCACAAACCTCGTTACTTCCCCACAAAAGAGCCAATTACCATAAACATGGCGGCCACCAAGAGCCGATACTTACACCAACCAATCCACGGCCAGGATGAGAGAGATGTCATTAGTGGGAAGCCCCACCGCCTCTAGAATGATAGCGAGTGTCAGCACGCCACCCGCCGGGATCCCTGCAGCCCCCACGCTGGACGCTGTGGCCGTCACCCTGAGCGAGAGACAAGGGGAGGAGTCAGCGAGAGACAAGGGGAGGAGTCAGCGAGAGAAGCTGCGTCCGCTCATGGCACTTACAGGATGGTGATGATCTGGATGAAGTTCAAGTCAAAGCTGTTGAGCTGCGCAATGAAGACGGCGGCTACGCACTGGAATAACGCCGCTCCATCCATGTTCACTGTGGCGCCGATCGGGAGGATAAATCTGCTGATCTGTTTGGACACTCCATTTTTTTCTTCCACACATTTCATCATCAGTGGGAGGGTGGCCGAGCTGAAGGAAGAGCCGAGACATTAACCCTGCAGTTCCCAGCAGAATACTCAAAACCAACAACACCGCACAATGAACGAAAACCACAACAGATCCGCCACCTCATCACACAGGACACAAAAATAATGTATACCACAACTAGTACTGATCCTGAGTTATATATATCCTGTATTATACTCCAGAGCTGCACTCACTATTCTGCTGGTGGAGTCACTGTGTACATACATTACATTACTTATCCTGTACTGATCCTGAGTTATATCCTGTATTATACTCCAGAGCTGCACTCACTCTTCTGCTGGAGGAGTCACTGTGTACATACATTACATTACTTATCCTGTACTGATCCTGAGTTATATCCTGTATTATACTCCAGAGCTGCACTCACTATTCTGCTGGTGGAGTCACTGTGTACATACATTACATTACTTATCCTGTACTGATCCTGAGTTACATCCTGTATTATACTCCAGAGCTGCACTCACTATTCTGCTGGTGGAGTCACTGTGTACATACATTACTTATCCTGTACTGATCCTGAGTTATATCCTGTATTATACTCCAGAGCTGCACTCACTATTCTGCTGGTGGAGTCACTGTGTACATACATTACATTACTTATCCTGTATTGATCCTGAGTTATATCCTGTATTATACTCCAGAGCTGCACTCACTATTCTGCTGGTGGAGTCACTGTGTACATATATTACATGATTTATCCTGTAATGATCCTGAGTTACATCCTGTATTATACTCCAGAGCTGCACTCACTATTCTGCTGGTGGAGTCACTGTGTACATACATTACTTATCCTGTACTGATCCTGAGTTATATCCTGTATTATACTCCAGAGCTGCACTCACTATTCTGCTGGTGGAGTCACTGTGTATACATTACATTACTTATCCTGTACTGATCCGGAGTTATATCCTGTATTATACTCCAGAGCTGCACTCACTATTCTGCTGGTGGAGTCACTGTGTACATACATTACATTACTTATCCTGTACTGATCCGGAGTTATATCCTGTATTATACTCCAGAGCTGCACTCACTATTCTGCTGGTGGAGTCACTGTGTATACATTACATTACTTATCCTGTACTGATCCAGAGTTATATCCTGTATTATACTCCAGAGCTGCACTCACTATTCTGCTGGTGGAGTCACTGTGTACATACATTACTTATCCTGTACTGATCCGGAGTTACATCCTGTATTATACTCCAGAGCTGCACTCACTATTCTGCTGGAGGAGTCACTGTGTACATACATTACTTATCCTGTACTGATCCTGAGTTATATCCTGTATTATACACCAGAGCTGCACTCACTATTCTGCTGGTGGAGTCACTGTGTACACACATTACATTACTTATCCTGTACTGATCCTGAGTTACATCCTGTATTATACTCCAGAGCTGCACTCACTATTCTGCTGGTGGAGTCACTGTGTACATACATTACATTACTTATCCTGTACTGATCCTGAGTTACATCCTGTATTATACTCCAGAGCTGCACTCACTATTCTGCTGCTGGAGTCACTGTGTATACATTACATTACTTATCCTGTACTGATCCTGAGTTATATCCTGTATTATACTCCAGAGCTGCACTCACTATTCTGCTGGTGGAGTCACTGTACATACATTACATTACTTATCCTGTACTGATCCTGAGATACATCCTGTATTATACTCCAGAGCTGCACTCACTATTCTGCTGGTGGAGTCACTGTGTACATACATTACATTACTTATCCTGTACTGATCCTGAGTTATATCCTGTATTATACTCCAGAGCTGCACTCACTATTCTGCTGGTGGAGTCACTGTGTACATACATTACATATCCTGTACTGATCCTGAGTTACATCCTGTATTATACTCCAGAGCTGCACTCACTATTCTGCTGGTGGAGTCACTGTGTACATACATTACATTACTTATCCTGTACTGATCCTGAGTTACATCCTGTATTATACTCCAGAGCTGCACTCACTATTCTGCTGGTGGAGTCACTGTGTACATACATTACATTACTTATCCTGTACTGATCCTGAGTTATATCCTGTATTATACTCCAGAGCAGCACTCACTATTCTGCTGGTGGAGTCACTGTGTACATACATTACATTACTTATCCTGTACTGATCCGGAGTTACATCCTGTATTATACTCCAGAGCTGCACTCACTATTCTGCTGGTGGTGTCACTGTGTACATACATTACATTACTTATCCTGTATTGATCCTGAGTTACATCCTGTATTATACTCCAGAGCTGTACTCACTATCCTGCTGGTGGAGTCACTGTGTACGTACATTACATTACTTATCCTGTACTGATCCTGAGTTATATCCTGTATTATACTCCAGAGCTGCACTCACTATTCTGCTGGTGGAGTCAGTGTGTACATACATTACATTACTTATCCTGTACTGATCCTGAGTTACATCCTGTATTATACTCCAGAGCTGCAGTCACTATTCTGCTGGTGGAGTCACTGTGTATATACATTACTTATCCTGTATTATACTCCAGAGCTGCACTCACTATTCTGCTGGTGGAGTCACTGTGTACATACATTACATTACTTATCCTGTACTGATCCTGAGTTACATCCTGTATTATACTCCAGAGCTGCATTCACTATTCTGCTGGTGGAGTCACTGTGTACATACATTACTTATCCTGTACTGATCCTGAGTTATATCCTGTATTATACTCCAGAGCTGTACTCACTATTCTGCTGGTGGAGTCTCTGTGTACATACATTACATTACTTATCCTGTACTGATCCTGAGTTATATCCTGTATTATACTCCAGAGCTGCAGTCACTATTCTGCTGGTGGAGTCACTGTGTACATACATTACATTACTTATCCTGTACTGATCCTGAGTTATATCCTGTATTATACTCCAGAGCTGCACTCACTATTCTGCTGGTGGAGTCACTGTGTACATACATTACTTATCCTGTACTGATCCTGAGTTACATCCTGTATTATACTCCAGAGCTGCACTCACTATTCTGCTGGTGGAGTCACTGTGTACATACATTACATTACTGATCCTGAGTTACATCCTGTATTATACTCCAGAGCTGCACTCACTATTCTGCTGGAGGAGTCACTGTGTACATACATTACATTACTTATCCTGTACTGATCCTGAGTTATATCCTGTATTATACTCCAGAGCTGCACTCACTATACTGCTGGTGGAGTCACTGTGTACATACATTACATTACTTATCCTGCACTGATCCTGAGTTACATCCTGTATTATACTCCAGAGCTGCACTCACTATTCTGCTGGTGGAGTCACTGTGTACATACATTACATTACTTATCCTGCACTGATCCTGAGTTACATCCTGTATTATACTCCAGAGCTGCACTCACTATTCTGCTGGTGGAGTCACTATGTACATACATTACTTATCCTGTACTGATCCTGAGTTATATCCTGTATTATACTCCAGAGCTGCACTCACTATTCTGCTGGAGGAGTCACTGTGTACATACATTACATTACTTATCCTGTACTGATCCTGAGTTATATCCTGTATTATACTCCAGAGCTGCACTCACTATACTGCTGGTGGAGTCACTGTGTACATACATTACATTACTTATCCTGCACTGATCCTGAGTTACATCCTGTATTATACTCCAGAGCTGCACTCACTATTCTGCTGGTGGAGTCACTGTGTACATACATTACATTACTTATCCTGCACTGATCCTGAGTTACATCCTGTATTATACTCCAGAGCTGCACTCACTATTCTGCTGGTGGAGTCACTGTGTACATACATTACATTACTTATCCTGCACTGATCCTGAGTTACATCCTGTATTATACTCCAGAGCTGCCCTCACTATTCTGCTGGTGGAGTCACTGTGTACATACATTACATTACTTATCCTGTACTGATCCTGAGTTATATCCTGTATTATACTCCAGAGCTGCACTCACTATACTGCTGGTGGAGTCTTACATCTGTATGTAACATTGTGCGCATATCACCTTTAGCCCCTCCCCCTACCTAGAAGACGTTCCGAAGGCCGTGGCCAGAGCAGTGACGATCCCCCACAGGAAACGGTACGGGTTCTTCCGGGTGAACGCGAAGTAGATGAGCGGCAGGATGATGAGGCCGTGGATGACGTGACCCACGATGCAGCAGCAGATGTACTTTCCCAGGCTGGTGAAGAGCAGGATCACGTCCTTCATCTCCACGATCTTCCCGGCCACCAGGAACATGATACCGAGCGGCGCGTACCTGGCGAGTGACGGCAATGTTAGCGGGCGGCGGTCATTCTGTGTCTCCTGCGCGGCTGCCACGGTCGCGGCTCTTACCACATGATCCAGGTCACCAGCACCATCGTGGCTTCATTGAAGGAGTTAAAGAACTTAATGAGAATTTCGCCCTCTTCGCCCAACTTCCGCAGCGCCACCCCGAAGACGATGGCGAAGACCACCAGGCCCAGGATGTTCATGCCCTCCACCTCCTGACCATAGGGCACCTAGGACGACACAAACCATGAGGTCCGGGCGGCAGGAGACCACGCCGGAGGCCGGCGGCCGCGGTGCTCACCTTAATGTCCGTCCTGTTCACCAGGCCGTGCGCGCTGACGTTATCCTGGGAAGAATTAGCGGCCTCCGTCCTATAGGAGGTGGAATACTGCAAGAGAAACGCACAATGACTGCGCTGACCGACGCCATGACACGTCACACGGGGGAGGGGACAACCAGCAGACACTCACCGACTGGAAGGCGGCCGACACCAAGTTCGAAGGGAAGATGTTTCTGTGGAGACAAGAAAAAAAAAAAGTCAGCGGAGAATACAAAATGGACGCCGGCGCACGTCACGTGACAATATAAGCCGCTGTGCGCCTCACCCCTCCCCCACACCGCAACACTCCCGGCCGCCATTGTAGTGTCATCTATAGATACACGGACGACTCACTGGACGAAAAGATGGCGCAGAAAGCTGGACAGGGAATGGTTAATAATCGTATACGCGGTTCTGTGCGCGCCGCTGTGATCCGATATCTGCGCCGTTACTCCGACACATTCCGGTCAGGTTTATAATGTCCCCCACGCACATCCTGCCGATAACCAAGCGCCTGGTCACGTGTAATGTGGGACAGCGGCGGAGATACCGCGCCATTCTTAATAACAACAGGATACAGGGCGACAGAACGTGTCACGCGGCTGTACGATACCGCTGCGATAACGGATCCTGCGCACTCAGGACGCCGCGGGGGAGGGGGACATCCAGGGAGAAGCAGACGGAACCTCCACGTGTAAACACCGGCCATGATGACGCACACGAGAGAAACAAAGCTGCTGCTGACGTCACACGGGGCGGACCAGTGATGTCATAACAGAACCACGCCCCTCCCCACGTGTCACTTATCACACAATCCGCTGTCAACATTGCATCAGCCCCAACTGAACGCGCGCGGCGGGGCAGGAGGGGGCGCGCGGCACAGAACCCCCCATACACGGTGCAGGATACAACGGGCTGCGCGGACAGATCTCCGCTCCGGTGTGAGAGGAAAATCAAAGACCCCGAAACCGAACTCCACATAGAACAGGCGGACACGAGCGTCACAGCCCCCAATATCACCCGGCTGTCCCCTCAGACCTCCGCGCTCCTCTGTGGCCCCTGACTCACCGCACGAGATCCAGAAACGAGTCCACCACCTCCTTCGCCTCCGGGGGACCTTCTCCTTCCCCGCGCTGGGTCTGTGCCCCGTCCCCGGGTCGGATGAGCAGCGCCAGGCAGACGCCGAGGCCGGAGGCGAGCAGCGTGGTGACGAGGAAGAACAGCATGGCCCATCCGCCGAGCTTCCCCAGGGCTGCGGGCTGCAGGGAGGCGGCTCCGGACACCAGGCTGCACACCACCAGCGGCAGGATGATCATCTTCAGCAGCCGCAGCAGCAGCTCCCCGGGGAACGAGAAGCGGGAGATCTGCGCCTCATCCAGATCCAGCGGCCGCACCGCCATCCCCAGCGCCGCTCCCAGCAGCACCCCGGCCACCGTCAGCAGCACCAGAGCATTATCGCGGAGCAGGCGGCGGGAGCGGGCGCAGCAGGAGGGGGGGGCCTCCGGGGACCGGTGCAGGCCGGGGGGTACCGGGGGCTCGGCGGCGTCTCCGTTACACTCCTTCATGATGCCGGGCCACGTGTCTCTAAACCGGATGTTTCTACACTGAGTGCGGGACTGTCAGCGGCCGCTCTTATACGGGGGGGCGGGGCTGCTCTTATACGGGGGGGGCGGGGCCGCTCTTATACCGGGGGGCGGGGCCGCTCTTATACCAGGGGGCGGGGCCGCTCTTATACCAGGGGGCGGGGCCGCTGTCACCTGCTGACGCTACATGTGGAAAACGTGGTTCATAGACCAGAGGGGGGGTGTCTGGTACATTAGCATAGCCACGCCTCCATTAAAGGGACCGCTGCACTAGCTTAGTAACATCGTCGTTGATGAGAGTCACATGTCACTGCGCTGAGAACATGACCTGGAACCAGGGCCGGCCTTAGGATAGATGGCGCCCCGTGCGAAATTATCTTCCGGCGCCAATCATTAAAAAAAAAATAATGCCCCCATACAGTATAATAATAATATTTAAGGTGTAGCAAAACGTTTGGGAAACTTCTGACCGGTCATAGTGAGATATAATAGAGACATGTCAGATGTTTGGGGGGGGGGGGGGTCCGAGCACTGAGACCCCACCAATCGCTAGAACGAAGCAGCTGAAGGTCTCGTGTGAGCTCCGACGCTTCCTGTCTGTTCGGCTTTTCCCAGAAATAAATGGATCGGTGACCGGAGTCAATAGAAAGTCTGAGCCCCTCCTCCGATACATCGGCTTTCCGGAAAAAGCCGAACAGACAGGAAGTGTCGGAGCTCACACGAGACCTTCAGCTGCTTCGTTCTAGCGATTGGTGGGGGTCTCAATGCTCGGACCCCCCCCCCCCCCAAACCAAACTTCTGTCATGTCTCAAACGTTTAGCAACAGTTTAATAATATAATATATTACAACCCCTTCAAGGACACAGTATTATGCCCCATGTAGTACCCCCACACAGTATCATGTCTGTTTAGTGCCCCCCTGTAGACAGTGCCATACAGCCCCCCACCCTTGTAGACAGTGCCATACAGCCCCCCACCCTTGTAGACAGTGCCATAGAGCCCCCCACCCTTGTAGACAGTGCCATACAGCTCCCCCTTGTAGACAGTGCCATACAGCCCCCCCCCACCTCCCCCTTGTAGACAGTGCCATAAAGCCCCCCACCTCCCCCTTGTACAGTGCCATACAGCCCCCCACCCTTGTAGACAGTGCCATACAGCCCCCCCTTGTACCCCTTGTAGACAGTGCCATACAGCCCCACCCCCTTGTAGACAGTGCCATACAGCCCCCCCACCTCCCCCTTGTAGACAGTGCCATAAAGCCCCCCACCTCCCCCTTGTACAGTGCCATACAGCCCCCCACCCTTGTAGACAGTGCCATACAGCCCCCCCTTGTACCCCTTGTAGACAGTGCCATACAGCCCCCACCCTTGTAGACAGTGCCATACAGCCCTCCCTTGTACCCCTTGTAGACTGTGCCATACAGCCCCCCACCCTTGTAGACAGTGCCATACAGCCCCCCCTTGTACCCCTTGTAGACTGTGCCATACAGCCCCACCCCCTTGTAGACAGTACCATACAGCCCTCCCTTGTAGCCAGTGCCAAACAGCCCCCCCCCCCCTTGTAGACAGTGCCATACAGCCCCCCACCCTTGTAGACAGTGCCATACAGCCCCTCACCCTTGTAGACAGTGCCATACAGCCCCCCACCCTTATAGACAGTGCCATACAGCCCCCCACCCTTATAGATAGTGCCATACAGCCCCCCACCCTTGTAGACAGTGCCATACAGCCCCCACCCTTGTAGACAGTGCCATACAGCCCCACACCCTTGTAGACAGTGCCATCCAGTCCCCCACCCTTGTAGACAGTGCCATACAGCCCCCACCCTTGCAGACAGTGCCATACAGGCCCCAAACCTTGTAGACAGTGCCATACAGCCCCCCACCCTTATAGACAGTGCTATACAGCCCCCCACCCTTGTAGACAGTGCCATACAGCCCCCCACCCTTGTAGACAGTGCCATAGAGCCCCCCACCCTTGTAGACAGTGCCATACAGCTCCCCCTTGTAGACAGTGCCATAAAGCCCCCCACCTCCCCCTTGTACAGTGCCATACAGCCCCCCACCCTTGTAGACAGTGCCATACAGCCCCCCCTTGTAGACAGTGCCATACAGCCCCCCCTTGTAGACAGTGCCATACAGCCCCACCCCCTTGTAGACAGTGCCATACAGCCCCCACCCTTGTAGACAGTGCCATACAGCCACCTCCCCCTTGTAGACTGTGCCATACAGCCCCACCCCCTTGTAGACAGTACCATACAGCCCCCCCTTGTAGACAGTGCCAAACAGCCCCCCCCTTGTAGACTGTGCCATACAGCCCCCCACCCTTGTAGACCGTGCCATACAGCCCCTCACCCTTGTAGACAGTGCCATACAGCCCCCCACCCTTATAGACAGTGCCATACAGCCCCCCACCCTTATAGATAGTGCCATACAGCCCCCCACCCTTGTAGACAGTGCCATACAGTCCCCACCCTTGTAGACAGTGCCATACAGCCCCCACCCTTGTAGACAGTGCCATACAGCCCCACACCCTTGTAGACAGTGCCATCCAGTCCCCCACCCTTGTAGACAGTGCCATACAGCCCCCACCCTTGCAGACAGTGCCATACAGGCCCCAAACCTTGTAGACAGTGCCATACAGCCCCCCACCCTTATAGACAGTGCTATACAGCCCCCCACCCTTGTAGACAGTGCCATACAGCCCCCCACCCTTGTAGACAGTGCCATAGAGCCCCCCACCCTTGTAGACAGTGCCATACAGCTCCCCCTTGTAGACAGTGCCATAAAGCCCCCCACCTCCCCCTTGTACAGTGCCATACAGCCCCCCACCCTTGTAGACAGTGCCATACAGCCCCCCCTTGTAGACAGTGCCATACAGCCCCCCCTTGTAGACAGTGCCATACAGCCCCACCCCCTTGTAGACAGTGCCATACAGCCCCCACCCTTGTAGACAGTGCCATACAGCCACCTCCCCCTTGTAGACTGTGCCATACAGCCCCACCCCCTTGTAGACAGTACCATACAGCCCCCCCTTGTAGACAGTGCCAAACAGCCCCCCCCTTGTAGACTGTGCCATACAGCCCCCCACCCTTGTAGACAGTGCCATACAGCCCCTCACCCTTGTAGACAGTGCCATACAGCCCCCCACCCTTATAGACAGTGCCATACAGCCCCCCACCCTTATAGATAGTGCCATACAGCCCCCCACCCTTGTAGACAGTGCCATACAGTCCCCACCCTTGTAGACAGTGCCATACAGCCCCCACCCTTGTAGACAGTGCCATCCAGTCCCCCACCCTTGTAGACAGTGCCATACAGCTCCCACCCTTGCAGACAGTGCCATACAGGCCCCAAACCTTGTAGACAGTGCCATACAGCCCCCACCCTTGCAGACAGTGCCATACAGGCCCCAAACCTTGTAGACAGTGCCATACAGCCCCCCACCCTTATAGACAGTGCTATACAGCACCCCACCCTTGTAGACAGTGCCATACAGGCCCCCACCCTTGTAGACAGTGTCATACAGGCCCCCACCCTTGTAGACAGTGTCATACAGGCCCCCACCCTTGTAGACGGTGCCCCCAAAATTCTACTCACCTAGGCCGTGTTCCCATGACGAGATCCTTGCGTCGGCCGGCCTGATCCTGTCCAGAGTTTCCCGACCTTTTCGGACTGGAGGCAGAACTGGAAAAATAACATTTCCTCAGGACCCCGACCAAAAATTGTTTCCAGAAAGACAGAAAATGGCTAAAAAGAAGCGCTGCACTCGTGGGATCTGCCGCAAAATTCCTTCAGGACCTGACAGCGCCGTGTGACCTTTTTTCTTAAGCCGTTGAAGGGAAAAAAAGCTCCAAACGAGCGACGCAGGAATTTACTGCCACCGGCCCCCCACTCACAGTAACAAGACCACCGGCCCCCCACTCACAATAATGACCACCAGCCCCCCCACTCACAGTAACAAGACCACCGGCCCCCCACTCGTAGTAACAAGACCACCGGCCCCCCACTCACAGTAACAAGACCACCGGCCCCCACTCACAGTAACAAGACCACCGGCCCCCCACTCACAGTAACATGACCATCAGCCCCCACTCACAGTAATGACCATCAGCCCCCCACTCACAATAATGACCACCAGCCCCCCACTCAATGTAATGACCATCAGCCCCCCACTCACAATAATGACCATCAGCCCCCCACTCACAGTAATGACAATCAGCCCCCACTCACAGTAATGACCATCAGCCCCCCCCACTTAAGGTAATGACCATCAGCCCCCCCCCCACTCACGGTAATGACCATCAGCCCCCCACTCACGGTAATGACCATCAGCCCCCCCCCACTCACCGTAATGACCATCAGCCCCCCACTCACAGTCATGACCATCAGCCCCCCCCACTCGCAGTCATGACCATCAGCCCCCACTCACGGTCATGACCATCAGTCCTCCACTCACGGTAATGACCATCAGCCCCCCCCCCACTCACAGTAATGAACATCAGCCCCCCCCCACTCACAGTAATGACCATCAACCCCCCACTCACAGTAATGAACATCAGCCCCCCCCACTTACAGTAATGACCATCAACCCCCCACTCACAGTAATGAACATCAGCCCCCCCCCACTTACAGTAATGACCATCAACCCCCCACTCACAGTAATGACCATCAGCCCCCACTCACAGTAATGATCACAGATTCCCCATTGTAGAGAGCGCCACACAGCCCCCTTGTAGGTAGCGCAACTGTAGCTCCCTTAAGGAGCGGAATCCCCGTGTGACCCGGGATTCCGCTCCTGGAGCGCTCCGCTTGATGTCTCTGTCCATATATGGACAGTGACGTCATTGGCTTCTTCTGGAGTGGAATTGACGGTCACAGAGTCGGCAACGCTGTGGATGGGGATTCCGCTTTAGGAGTTTCCCCTGATGTCACGGTCTATATATGGACAGAGACATCAAGCGGAGCGCTCCAAGAGCGGAATCCCGGGTCACACGGGGATTCCGCTCCTTCAGGTAGCTACAGTGGCGCTATTAGATAGCAGAGCTCTGCTATAGTGCCGTCGCTACTGCTGTAGCAGCTAGCGGCGCCACCGCCCTCATGCTCGTGTCGCCGCTAGCATCTGCTATGGCTGCTACAGCGGTAGCGACGGCGCTGAGTGAAGAAGCGCCCAGGCGGAAAGGCGACTGGTGAGTCACTGGGCCCCGGCACTTCTGAAACAAGCAGAGGAAGGGAGCCAGCGCAGCGCCGCCTTCCACCTGTTAGAGTGATGCGCCCTGTGCGAAGGCACAGGTCACACACCCCTAAGGCCAGCCCTGCCTGGAACCCTGATGATTGATGTCCATGATCTGCTGGGACTTGTAGTGCCTCCACAGCAGGGAATATACACATTCAGAAGACAGGCATGATGGGACTTGTGGTTCTACAGCAGCTGGAGCGGCGCAGTTCTCTCTGTCCAGTTATAGGGATGCGTCTGATAAACAGTAAATGTTTCTGTGACCGCGTGGCGATAAGTAATGACCCCACATTCAATTATTCATTGTTGGAGCTGATTTACATAACTCCACCCATGTGGGAATCAGAAGTTATTTTTAGCTGAAGGTTTATTTATAGCGCAAGCCACGAGATGATCAATCATTACTCAGAATGCCCTGCGCCAAACCCCGGTAAACAAACATAAGTGTGGGGGTCTCATCAATCCATCCACACAGGACCGGCAGTGATGATAATCGCCGTGAGGCACAGACTAGGGCCGGGTTCACATGTAGCGTAAATACTGCGGGTCCCCACAACGGATTTTGTTGCGGAATATTGGCAGCGTAATCCAGTAGCAGCCGAGTCGATGAGAGAGAACAAATGTCCTCCACACGCCGCGTAAATGAGCGCAAGAAACGCTCAAAAATTGACCGGATTCGTTTTTTTAATCCGCACCGTCACTTGTATTTGGGTAATCGCTGCTTTATCTCCTCCATACGATGTGTAAATGATACGCGGAAAATTGCCCTGCGCCGCGTCTTTTAATCGGTGGAATGTCGATTGTATTTACATCATCGCTTCTTTCTTGTTGTGGGTCTTCCTCGTTGAATTCAATGAGAGGTAAAACAAGTAGCAGATGTTGCGATTTTTGTAGTGGAAAAACTGCAATTCCGCTGGAAAGATTGCAACTCAGATTAAAAAACATATATACTTACCCAGAATTCTGTGCTTATTCGTCCAGGCCGGCCTCCTGGGATGACATTTCATCCCATGTGACCACTGCAGCCAATCACAAGCTGCGACGGTCACATGGGATGAAACGTGATCCCAGGAGGCCGGACTGCAGGACGCACCGTCTTGGCTACGTAAGGATGAAACTTTTTTTCATTTCACGTGCAGTTTTCCGTAGCGGACATTCCGGCCGAAAAAACTGCTCCACAATTAGGTGCGGTCTTTCATCTGGAATTCCCTGCGGTGCCCGGGGCGGGTACGCGGTGTGAACATAGCCGAATAGTTGAGACAAGCTGGAAGTCTGATGGTGCGCCGGGCGCCTCTCGGGCCATTATCTCAGCTTTGCCTCGGAGACAGGAGATCCACAGCCTGAGATTTGTAGCCTCCAGGGAGAAGTTTATAAATTGTGGAATAATAACCCAAGCGACTGATTATAAGGCGAGGCCTCGATCCGCCCGCTGCTGCAGGTTATTACAGGTGGTGGTTCATAATGTGTCACTCATGGTAACCCCACGCGTACGGCGGAATTGTAGAAAAAAACAATCATGCCCAAAAAGTCCCTCTGAGCGACGCCCTGGAGACTGGAACCTACAAGGTTGTAGCTGGGGGTCTGCCAGGCAGGGTGGTCCTCGCAGGCGGCAGCAGCCTGGGGGTCCGAATCCCACCTGCCGGCCCGTGTGCATGATGTGGACACCGGGACGGGATCACCTTCTGCTTATAACAATAGGTCAGGTGACCAGTGCGGTGGCAGCGATGTCACGATTCTCAGCCCCTGGTTGGGAGACGTCCGTCCGCTGTGCCCAGAACCGACCTCCGAAAGCTGCTCATACAAACGATCAGATCTCTCCCTATTTCTGCCGCTGCACAGTAATAGGGGGAAATCTGTCCATCAGCGGCGGCAGGTCGGAGTAAGGGTCCTATTACGGGGCGCGATATGGGCAACAAGCTGTCATTCACAAGGAGCAATGACCCGTAATGTATGAGAACGAGCGATCATATACATTTCTATCATGTCGGCAGCGCGTCTCCTTGTCACCAAGATGTGCGGCCGACAACCAGAATATTTATTGCTGCATAAACGACACGATCAGTCGATGGATACACGTTTTCCCGATAATTGGCCCAATAATAGGTCCTTAAGTGGAGGCTGGTCAGAGGGAGCGGGGGCCGTTCGGAGGGAGCGGCGGCCGGTCGGAGGGAGCGGCGGCCGGTCGGAGGGAGCGGCGGCCGGTCGGAGGGAGCGGCGGCTCATGAATACACTGGTCTCATCTCGAGTCGCGCGCTGACACGCAGTTTTGATGCCGTTTTTGAGCTAAAGGGAGAAGAGACAGAACGGAGGGAAGGTGTAAAGATAAAACTGATCGTCTCCTTTCTTTTGTATCCGCTTCTGTGTTTGTCTAAAAAAAACTGAGCCGAAAACTGCATCACAACTGTGTGTGTGACCCTGGACTAAAGAGCAAATTCTGGAAATAGCTTCACATTAGTAGATAAATCACAGCGCTGACATTGGGGTGGGCAGCATAACCGAGGTGACAGGTCCCCTTTAATGGGCGAGCGTTCGAGCGTGCGGGGGGGGGTAAGGAGTGCTCCTTGGTCGCGGGACAAACATCTCAACCACAAATCAGTGAAGACATTTTTTTCCTACAAAGAATCCTGAAATCCCAAACTGCTGAAAACAAGTACAGAACACCACACCCAGCGCCACGTCCCGCCAAGCGCACCCTCATAATCCTGTGTAATCTGCCCCCGGGCCTGGCGCTGCCCCTCACCCTGCACAGGGATATGTAATGTCTGGATATAGATCTACAGAGAACCCTGCACCCAACTCATCACCTGCACCCACCTCCTCACCTGCACCCTCCTCATCCTGCACCCACCTCCTCACCTTGCACCCTCCTCACCCTGCACCCACCTCATCACCTGCACCCTCCTCACCCTCACTCACCTTGCACCCTCCTCACCCTGCACCCACCTCATCACCTGCACCCTCCTCCTCACCCTGCACCCTCCTCACCCTGCACCCACATCCTCACCCTGCACCCTCCTCACCCGGCACCCTCTTCACCCTGCACCCACCTCATCACCTGCACCCTCCACCCACCTCAACCTGCACCCTCTTCACCCTGCACCCACCTCATCACCTGCACCCGCCTCACCCTGCACCCTCTTCACCCTGCACCCACCTCATCACCTGCACCCTCCACCCACCTCCTCACCCTGCACCCACCTCCTCACCCTGCACCCACATCCTCACCCTGCACCCTCCTCACCCGGCACCCACCTCACCCTGCACCCTCTTCACCCTGCACCCACCTCATCACCCTGCACCCACCTCATCACCTGCACCCTCCTCCTCACCCTGCACCCTCCTCACCCTGCACCCACATCCTCACCCTGCACCCTCCTCACCCGGCACCCTCTTCACCCTGCACCCACCTCATCACCTGCACCCTCCACCCACCTCAACCTGCACCCTCTTCACCCTGCACCCACCTCATCACCTGCACCCGCCTCACCCTGCACCCTCTTCACCCTGCACCCACCTCATCACCTGCACCCTCCACCCACCTCCTCACCCTGCACCCACCTCCTCACCCTGCACCCACATCCTCACCCTGCACCCTCCTCACCCGGCACCCACCTCACCCTGCACCCTCTTCACCCTGCACCCACCTCATCACCCTGCACCCACCTCATCACCTGCACCCACCTCACCCTGCACCCACCTCCTCACCCTGCACCCTCCACCAACCTCCTCACCCACCTCACCCTGCACCCTTCTTATCAACTGTACCCGCCGCCTTGCTCACCCTGCACCCTCATCAACCTGTACCAACACTACCCTGCACCCTCATTACTCTTTATCTTCCTCACCCCGCACCCCTTGCTCTCATTACCCTCCTCGCCCGATTCTTATCATGTTTCCTGCATCTCGACCTCATTTCACCCATCAAACAATCCCGGCTGTGTTCTGGGCAGGATCTGCAGCTGTGTGTTTGCCTGCGGCACAATAGGGCGGAGTGGGTGACGTTGGACACGTGGGGGGCAGCCTCAGTGATTATGGTTACATAGTATACATAGTTACATAGTTAGTACGGCTGAAAAAAGACACATGTCCATCAAGTTCAACCAAGGGAAGGGAAAAGGGAAGGAAAAATTTCTACACATAGGAGCTAATATTTTTTTGTTCTAGGAAATTATCTAACCCTTTTTTAAAGCCATCTACTGTCCCTGCTGTGACGGCTCCTGCGGTGTCTACTGTCCCTGCTGTGACGGCTCCTGCGGTAGGCTATTCCATAAATTCACAGTTCTCACTGTAAAGAAGCCTTGTCGCCTCTGCAGGTTGAACCTTTTTTTCTCCAGACGGAGGGAGTGCCCCCTTGTTTTTTGAGGGGGTTTTACAGGGAACAGGATTTCACCATATTTTTTGTATGTGCCATTAATATATTTATATAAGTTAATCATGTCCCCCCTTAGTCTTCTTTTTTCAAGGCTAAATAGGTTTAATTCTTTCAATCTTTCCTCATAACTTAAATTCTCCATGCCCCTTATTAGCTTCGTTGCTCTTCTTTGTATTTTTTCCAACTCCAGGGCATCCTTTCTATGAACTGGAGCCCAGAACTGAACTGCATATTCTAGATGAGGCCTCACTAATGCTTTGTAAAGTGGTAATATTACATCCCTGTCCCGCGAGTCCATGCCTCTTTTAATACACGACAATATCCTGCTGGCCTTTGAAGCAGCTGATTGACACTGCATGCTGTTATTGAGTTTATGATTTACAAGAACACCCAGATCCTTCTCAACAAGTGAATCCGCCAGTGTAGCTCCCCCTAGGACATATGATGCATGCAGGTTGTTGGTACCAAGATGCATAACTTTACATTTATCTACATTAAACTTCATCTGCCAAGTGGACGCCCAAACACTTAGTTTGTTTAAATCTGCCTGTAATTCATGAACATCTTCCATAGTCTGAACTATATTACATAGCTTGGTGTCATCTGCAAAAATAGAAATAGTGCTATTAATCCCTTCCTCTATATCATTACTAAATAAGTTGAATAATAGTGGTCCCAGCACTGAACCCTGGGGTACACCACTTATAACCGGGGACCATTCAGAGAAGGAATCATTGACCACAACTCTCTGGATACGGTCCTTGAGCCAATTCTCAATCCAATTACAAACTATATTTTCTAAACCTATAGTCCTTAATTTACCCATTAGGCGTCTATGGGGGACAGTGTCAAATGCCTTTGCAAAGTCCAAAAACACTAAATCCACAGCGGCCCCTCTGTCTAGACTTCTGCTCACCTCTTCATAAAAACAGATTAGGTTAGTTTGACAACTTCTGTCCTTAGTAAAACCGTGCTGGCTGTCACTTATAATGCTATTTATTGTCACATAATCCTGTATATAGTCCCTCAATAGCCCCTCAAACATTTTCCCCACGATGGATGTTAAGCTTACTGGTCTATAATTACCCGGGGAAGACCTAGAGCCCTTTTTGAAAATAGGCACCACATTTGCCCTGCGCCAGTCCCTTGGCACTATACCTGTCACTAGAGATTCTCTGAATATTATGAAAAGGGGGACAGAAATAACTGAACTAAGCTCTTTAAGAATTCTAGGGTGTAACCCATCTGGTCCCGGAGCCTTGTGCACATTTATTTTATTTAATATAGCTTGGACCATCTCTACATTCATCCAATTCAGTATATCAACTGATATATTAACAGCACCGGCACCGGCTACATCAGCTGCTCTTTCTTCTGTTGTATACACAGAGCTAAAGAACCCATTTAGTAACTCTGCCTTCTCTTGATCCCCTGTGATCAACTCCCCATTACCACTATCTAGGGGTCCTACATGTTCAGACCTTGGCTTTTTTGCATTTATATGCTTGAAGAATTTTTTAGGATTTGTTTTACTATCCTTGGCCACCTGCCTTTCATTTTGTATTTTTGCTAATTTTATTACATTTTTACAGATTTTATTAAGCTCTTTATATTTTACAAAGGCTACAGCTGTACCCTCAGATTTGTATTTTTTAAATGCCCTTTTTTTGTCATGTATTGCCCCTTTCACAGAAGGTGTAAGCCATGTGGGGTTTAATTTGAGTCGTTTATACTTATTACCTGTAGGAATAAATTTTGCACTATAATAACAGTAGATTTGAAAATCTCCCATTTATCATTTGTTCCATTATTTGACATTAGTTCTTCCCAGTCTATATCCTGAATTGCCGCCCTCATCCTGGGGAAATTGGCTTTCTTAAAATTAAATGTTTTTGCCCTCCCAGCCTGCGTTTGTTTTTTACAGTATAGGTAAAATGTAACTATATTGTGATCACTGTTACCGAGGTTTTCACGAACATTGACATTCCCAACAAGATCTGCATTATTAGAAATGACCAGATCCAACAGAGCTTCACCTCTAGTCGGGTCTTCCACAAACTGGCCCATAAAATTTTCCTGCAACAGGTTGAGGAAATGTCTCCCCTTTGCAGTTGAAGCCGAACCATGACACCAATTAATATCCCGGAAATTAAAATCTCCCATTATCACTACAGTACCCGCCTGTGCAGCCCGCTCCATCTGTTTATATAGCTGACCTTCCATCTCCTCAGTTATATTGGGGGGTCTATAGATTACACCAAAAGTAATTTTTTCAGTGTTTACCTCCCTTTCTAGTTCCACCCACAAGGTTTCAACCTCCTCACAGTATTCACCCACTATTGTCTCTTTCACACTCGCCTTCATATCACTTCTCACATACAGACATACACCACCACCTTTCCTATTTGTCCTGTCTTTACGAAAAAGTGTAAAACCCTGTAGATTTACAGCCCAGTCATGTGAAGAGTCCAGCCATGTTTCAGCAACACCAACTATATCTATATCTTCTTCCAGTATTAAGGCCTCCAGCTCCCCCATTTTGCTTGCTAGACTTCTGGCATTTGTGAACATACACTTTAACTTGCCTGTCAGTTTTTCACTTTTATTATCAGAAATGTGATTTGACATTAATCGGTCCTTTTTATTTACACTGATGTTTTGTAACGAAAGGATCTCCTTATCTTGTTGTCTAGTCCTCTCCCCACATTCTGTTTCTCCCCCCACCAATATAGTCTGACCCCTCTCTAACCTGGCTACCCCTTTTTTTTCTACATTGACCTCCCTCCTCAGCCCTAGTTTAAATACTCCGCCACCCCAGCTAGAATTCTCTCCCCCAGCACAGCGGACCCCCTTCCATTTAGGTGCAAATCATCTGCAGAATACAGTTTGTACCCCAATGAAAAGTCAGCCCAGTGCTCTAGGAACCCAAATCCTTCTCCTCTACACCAAGACTTCAGCCATGCATTTAACTCCCTAAGCTCCCGCTGTCTTTCCTGTGATGCGCATGGCACAGGCAGTATTCCTGAGAATACAACCTTGGAGGTCCTTCCCTTCAGCTTGTAGCCTAGTTCTTTAAAATTATTCTTAAGGCTCCTCCACCTACCATTTATTCTGTCGTTGGTACCGACATGGACCACGACAGCTGGATCATCACCAGCCCCTCCCAGCAATTTGTCCACCCGTTCCACCACATGCCGAACCCTGGCACCAGGGAGACAGCAAACCATTCGGTTGAGGCGGTCATGGCGACAAATTATTCTATCCGTCTTCCTGATTATAGAATCCCCAACAACTATCAATTGTCTTGGCTTGCCTGCATTACCATCCCACCGACTACTAGCTGGGCTGTTCTCCCGGCTGTTAGGGAGATCAGTATCCACTAGGGCTGCCTTTTCTGAGACTGACACCCTCGCATCATCACCCAACCTGGCAATTTTGCTTGGAATGCCAGAAACCGGATCGGCCTTCCTTGTCTTTGACCCCTTTCTACTGCCCCTAACTACATTAACCCAGCTACTTACCTGATCCTGCTCGCCCATGTCTTCACCCTCCAGTTCTAACCCACTAACTGCATGCTCCGTGAGCAGCAAGCTCAGCTCAAGATTGTCTATCCTCCTCAGTGTTGCATTCTGCTCCTCCAGATCTCTAATACGAGCTTCCAGGTGAACAACATGCTCACATCTGCCACAGAGATATTCACCCTGGAACCCCGGCTCCAGTCGTGTATACATATGACAAACTGTGCACTGAAGAAAACCTCCAATCTTGCTATCCATTATCCAAGTTACACCAAAACAGCGAACAATTGTCAAAGAAAAAGAAGAGCACTTACTGGGGCTTCAACTCCTCTTTTCAACTCCGGTTTTAGAACTCCACTTAGTTCACAAGCCACTTAAACCACCAAGCTCAGAAAGAGCAAGCTCAAAATGAGGTCTGCTGACTAATTTATACCACCTGTGTCCAGTTAACCCCTTCCCCCTCGTCAGCTGTTCAGCTGGAACGAATCTCCACTTAGTTCACAAGCCACTTAAACCACCAAGCTGGGAAGCTGGGAAGTTGGGATCACATCACATTGGGGGGTGAATACTTTAGCAGCAGGCACCATGTTCCTGGCATGTGTGCCCAATATCCAGCCCTGGCATCTGGTGAACCCCACTCTGATTGCTGAGTGTTATGCCACGGTGCCCCCCACCTGCAATGTGTGCGGTTAAAGGGCCGGTGTCCAGATTTCTGTAAATGAAGCTTCATCATTGTATAATGACAAGTTCTACAACTTTCTAATAGACTTTGTGTTTCTGCAACGCCCACGTGTGGTGATGTCATCGTGCCGCGGCGGTGATGTCACTAGGTCTGGTCCCGGGGCTCCGCTCATCAGACACTGACATCAGGAGAAGCTTCTAGACTGCGGAATGGATGGAGGTTTTTAGAAACAAATAGGATCTATGATGGCGCTGCTGCGTGGTGAAGACAAGGACCATATACGAGATCCGGTCTTATAAAAGGATTTTATTGCAACGCGTTTCAACACCGAACTGGCGTCTTCGTCAGGCATAATGAGCACAGTTTTGGCGGTTTTTTGCTCAACTGCTCCGTCTGAATTGGCCCAATCAAGATGTGTCCATCTTTGTATATATACATGTTTTCTTTTTGTGCTCATTATGCCTGACGAAGACGCCAGTTCGGTGTTGAAACGCGTTGCAATAAAATCCTTTTATAAGACCGGATCTCGTATATGGTCCTTGTCTTCACCACGCAGCAGCGCCATCATAGATCCTATTTGTTTCTAAAAACCTCCATCTGTCCTACCGGCTCGGATCTGGCAGCAGCTTTTCGTGGACCCCATTGCCCAATGTCTATGACCTCATGGTGAGCATGGTTTTTTTATTCCTTCACCTGCTTATCTTATTGATCCGCACTATGTGGCGCCGTGGTTTTTGCTCTCTTTCCTAGACTGCGGAATGAGGAGAAAAACTGAATACCCCACCCCCACCCGAGTGTCGGGACAAATGATCTATCTGCGGCCGCTGGCAGCTGAGGACGGCGCCCGCTGCTGACATCACAGTTGTGCCTCGTCATTATTTATGGGTGATCTTAGTCCCGCTACATTAGAACCAGTGTGATGGGCAGCGCAGGGTTAATGAGCAGCAGATTCCTGTCACGAGTCTATCCCGACATTCCGGTTTGGACTTGTTCACACGTAACAAAATTGCTGCAGAAAATGGTGCAGATTTTGCTGCGTTTTTCTCAATGATGGGGGATGGGGACGTCTCCTCTGAAAAACGCAGCAGGAATTGTACGAAAAATACACACCGCAGGTCAATTTCTGCTCGGAAATAATGACCCCCCACCAGCAGAACATCGACCCCCCCCCACTAGCAGAACGACCCCCCACCAGCAGAACGACCCCCCCACAAGCAGAATAACGACCCCCCCCACAAGCAGAATAACGACACCCCCCCCACAAGCAGAATACTGACCTGCTCTCCAGGCCGCCCCAAAGGCCAGTCGCGCCCTCCTGCCACGACTAGCCCCTTCAGGCAGCAGCCAATCCTCCAACCGACCTCCGTGGCTGTCCTTGTAGGTAGTGCAACACACAGCCCCCTGTAGATAGCGCCACACACGGGCCCCCTGTAGATAGTGCCACACACAGCCCCCCTGTAGATAGTGCCACACACAGCCCCCTGTAGATAGCGCCACACACGGGCCCCCTGTAGATAGCGCCACACACGGGCCCCCTGTAGATAGCGCCACACACGGGCCCCCTGTAGATAGCGCCACACACGGGCCCCCTGTAGATAGCGCCACACACGGGCCCCCTGTAGATAGTGCAACACACAGCCCCCTGTAGATAGCGCCACACACGGGCCCCCTGTAGATAGCGCCACACACAGCCCCCCTGTAGATAGCGCCACACACAGCCCCCCTGTAGATAGCGCCACACACAGCCCCCCTGTAGATAGCGCCACACACAGCCCCCCTGTAGATAGCGCCACACACAGCCCCCCTGTAGATAGCTCCACACACAGTCCCCTGTAGATAGCTCCACACACAGCCCCCCTGTAGATAGCGCCACACACGGGCCCCCTGTAGATAGCGCCACACACGGACCCCCTGTAGATAGCGCCACACACGGACCCCCTGTAGATAGCGCCACACACGGACCCCCTGTAGATAGTGCCACACACAGCCCCCTGTAGATAGCGCCACACACGGACCCCTGTAGATAGCGCCACACACGGACCCCCTGTAGATAGCGCCACACACACGGGCCCTCCTGTAGATAGTGCCACACACAGCCCCCTGTAGATAGCTCCACACACAGCCCCCTGTAGATAGCTCCACACACAGCCCCCTGTAGATAGCTCCACACACAGCCCCTTGTAGATAGCGCCACACACAGCCCCCTGTACATAGCTCCACACAAAGCCCCCTGTAGATAGCTCCACACACAGCCGCCCTGTACATAGCTCCACACACAGCCGCCCTGTAGATAGCTCCACACACAGCCCCCTGTAGATCGCTCCACACACAGCCCCCTGTAGATAGCTCCACACACAGCCCCCTGTACATAGCGCCACACACAGCCCCCTGTACATAGCGCCACACACAGCCCCCCTGTACATAGCGCCACACACAGCCCCCCTGTACATAGCGCCACACACAGCCCCCCTGTACATAGCGCCACACACAGCCCCCCTGTACATAGCGCCAAACACAGCCCCCCTGTAGATAGCTCCACACACAGCCCCCCTGTAGATAGCTCCACACACAGCCCCCCTGTAGATAGCTCCACACACAGCCCCCCTGTAGATAGCTCCACACACAGCCCTCCTGTAGATAGCTCCACACAGCCCCCCTGTAGATAGTGCCACACAGCCCCCTGTAGATAGCTCCACACACACAGCCCCCCTGTAGATAGCTCCACACAGCCCCCTGTAGATAGTGCCACACACAGCCCCCCTGTAGATAGTGCCACACACAGCCCCCTGTAGATAGTGCCACACACAGCCTCCCTGTAGATAGCTCCACACACAGCCCCCTGTAGATAGCTCCACACACAGCCCCCTGTAGATAGCGCCACACACAGCCCCCTGTACATAGCGCCACACACAGCCCCCCTGTACATAGCGCCACACACAGCCCCCCTGTACATAGCGCCACACACAGCCCCCCTGTACATAGCGCCACACACAGTCCCCCTGTACATAGCGCCACACACAGCCCCCCTGTAGATAGTGCCACACAGCCCTCCTGTAGATAGCTCCACACAGCCCCCCTGTAGATAGTGCCACACAGCCCCCTGTAGATAGCTCCACACACACAGCCCCCCTGTAGATAGCTCCACACAGCCCCCTGTAGATAGTGCCACACACAGCCCCCTGTAGATAGCGCCACACTCAGCCCCCTGTACATAGCGCCACACACAGCCCCCCTGTAGATAGTGCCACACACAGCCCCCCTGTAGATAGCTCCAGACACAGCCCCCTGTAGATAGCTCCACACACAGCCCTCCTGTAGATAGTGGCGCACACACAGCCCCCTGTAGATAGTGCCACACACAGCCCCCCTGTAGATAGTGCCACACACAGCCCCCCTGTAGATAGCTCCACACAGTCCCCTGTACATAGCGCCACACACAGCCCCCCTGTACATAGCTCCACACACACACCCTGTAGATAGCGCCACACACGGACCCCTGTAGATAGCGCCACACACGGACCCCCTGTAGATAGCGCCACACACGGGCCCCCTGTAGATAGCGCCACACACACGGGCCCTCCTGTAGATAGTGCCACACACAGCCCCCTGTAGATAGCTCCACACACAGCCCCCTGTAGATAGCTCCACACACAGCCCCCTGTAGATAGCTCCACACACAGCCCCTTGTAGATAGCGCCACACACAGCCCCCTGTACATAGCTCCACACAAAGCCCCCTGTAGATAGCTCCACACACAGCCGCCCTGTACATAGCTCCACACACAGCCGCCCTGTAGATAGCTCCACACACAGCCCCCTGTAGATCGCTCCACACACAGCCCCCTGTAGATAGCTCCACACACAGCCCCCTGTACATAGCGCCACACACAGCCCCCTGTACATAGCGCCACACACAGCCCCCCTGTACATAGCGCCACACACAGCCCCCCTGTACATAGCGCCACACACAGCCCCCCTGTACATGGCGCCACACACAGCCCCCCTGTAGATAGTGCCAAACACAGCCCCCCTGTAGATAGCTCCACACACAGCCCCCCTGTAGATAGCTCCACACACAGCCCTCCTGTAGATAGCTCCACACAGCCCCCCTGTAGATAGTGCCACACAGCCCCCTGTAGATAGCTCCACACACACAGCCCCCCTGTAGATAGCTCCACACAGCCCCCTGTAGATAGTGCCACACACAGCCCCCCTGTAGATAGTGCCACACACAGCCCCCTGTAGATAGTGCCACACACAGCCTCCCTGTAGATAGCTCCACACACAGCCCCCTGTAGATAGCTCCACACACAGCCCCCTGTAGATAGCGCCACACACAGCCCCCTGTACATAGCGCCACACACAGCCCCCCTGTACATAGCGCCACACACAGCCCCCCTGTACATAGCGCCACACACAGCCCCCCTGTACATAGCGCCACACACAGCCCCCCTGTAGATAGTGCCACACAGCCCTCCTGTAGATAGCTCCACACAGCCCCCCTGTAGATAGTGCCACACAGCCCCCTGTAGATAGCTCCACACACACAGCCCCCCTGTAGATAGCTCCACACAGCCCCCTGTAGATAGTGCCACACACAGCCCCCTGTAGATAGCGCCACACTCAGCCCCCTGTACATAGCGCCACACACAGCCCCCCTGTAGATAGCTCCAGACACAGCCCCCTGTAGATAGTGCCACACACAGCCCCCCTGTAGATAGCTCCAGACACAGCCCCCTGTAGATAGCTCCACACACAGCCCTCCTGTAGATAGTGGCGCACACACAGCCCCCTGTAGATAGTGCCACACACAGCCCCCCTGTAGATAGTGCCACACACAGCCCCCCTGTAGATAGCTCCACACAGTCCCCTGTACATAGCGCCACACACAGCCCCCCTCCACACACACACCCTGTAGATAGCGCCAGACACAGCCCCCTGTAGATAGCTCCACACACAGCCCCCTGTAGATAGCGCCACACACAGCCCCCTGTAGATAGCGCCACACACAGCCCCCTTGTAGCTAGCACCCCCCCCCCCCCTCTCTTTCCTGTGGATAGCGTCACTATAGCTCCCTGAAGGAGCGGAATCCCCGTGTGACCCGGGACAGTCCCCTGTACATAGCGCCACACACAGCCCCCCTCCACACACACACCCTGTAGATAGCGCCAGACACAGCCCCCTGTAGATAGCTCCACACACAGCCCCCTGTAGATAGCGCCACACACAGCCCCCTGTAGATAGCGCCACACACAGCCCCCTTGTAGCTAGCACCCCCCCCCCCCTCTCTTTCCTGTGGATAGCGTCACTATAGCTCCCTGAAGGAGCGGAATCCCCGTGTGACCCGGGATTCCGCTCCTGGAGCGCTCCGCTTGATGTCTCTGTCCATATATGGACAGTGACGTCATTGGCTTCTCCTGGACTGGAATAGGCAATGCTGTGGACAGGGATTCCACTTCAGGAGATTCCCCTGATGTCACTGCCCATATATGGACAGAGACATCAAGCGGAGCGCTCCAGGAGCGGAATCCCGGGTCACACAGGGATTCCGCTCCTTCAGGGAGCTACAGTGGCGCTAGTAGATGTATACGTCCCTGCTCTGCTATAGTGCCGCCACCCATGAGGGGGGGGGCCCAGCGCGGGCACTCTCATGCCCGATGTCGCCGCTATAGCGGTAGCGACGCCACTGAGTGAAGCGCCCGGGCGGAAAAGCGACTGCTGAGTGGCCGGACCCTTCTGAAACAAGCAGAGGAAGGGAGTCAGCGCAGCGCCCCCTTCCACCTGCTGGAGCGATGCGCCCTGTGCGAAGGCACAGGTCGCACATCCTTAAGGCCGGCCCCGGCCGTGACCATAACGAACCAGTGGCGTGCAGAGCCGTGAACCGAAGCCGCACAATTTCCAAGTCTCGCTGCCCAGGATCAGATAATAACGCTGCCTCCCCATCGCTCCGCACACCCCCTCTGGGATCCCCTAGAACCGCATGGCCCCCTTCGCTGCTCCTTGTTCGTCCAATGATGGAGGCCGGGGGGGGGGCCTCCAGCTAAGCTCCACCCCCTTTTCTCTCCGGACATTTGCCGCATATGCGATAATAAATTTCCACCGAAGTCTATAGAAGCCGCAATACTTTTCATTCTACAAGGCTGACGCTTCATTTGCGTGTCTCTGCGGTGACTGGGCGCTCGGATTACGATTGGACTATTATTGGCGCGAATCTCCTGCGCCCCGTGCGATTAATTATTCCCAGCCAGACGTCACAGAATCTGCCGACCACGTGACCCATGAGTAAGCGCCAGACATGGGACGCCTCCTCTCCTGTCAGCCAATCACGGGCTGTCCTCCCGGCCTATAAACCGCGGACAGTGCGGGTCATCCAATAACACTAATCAACTTCACGTCGTCCACATTGCGCAATATATATATATTTATACCCCCCTCCCCCCATATATATCGCCACCTCCAGGCTGAGCAGCGTCACTGCAGTGGCCGGGGAGGCTCCGTCTTCGTGTCTTTGCTGCTCACGTTACATAATTGACCTCCGCGGAGAAGGTGGCGCAGGGCGCGGCCTTCACTGCTGTAAATAACATGGGCTCCAATAGAAAAAACTGCGGCTCTAGAGTAGGGACCGCTGGAGCGGCAGAATGTTTTGCAAGTCCCGGCTTCTTGTCCCTGTTTGCCAAGTATCCAGGACCAGGAATAAGTAACGTGCTGCGGTGGGAGGAGCCTGCGGGGCACCACGTCCTAATCCCCCGTCACAGTCATTGTAAATCCACCACATGTCTTCTACTCCAGTCACATCTAGAGCTGCACTCATAATTCGGTAACATCATATCTTCTACTCTAGTTACATCCAGAGCAGTTCTACTGGTTTCCTATTTCCAGACCGCAGTACATCATGTGACCTCAGCTGAGGGTCACGCAGAGCTCCACTGGTAGGTCACATTGAATTTTGAACTGTTTTGGATGTGACAGGAGTACAACATGATGCAACAGCAGAACTGTGAATGCAGCTCAAGATGTGGCGGGGGTGGGGGTGCGTGTGCGCCCCCTCCCCGTCCGATGTAACTGGAGCATAAGACATGATGTAAAAGCAGTATTGTGTGTGCAGCTCTGGATGTGACTGGAGTATGACATGATGGAACAGCGGTATTGTGTGTGCAGCTCTGGATGTGACTGGAGTATAAGACATGATGGAACAGCGGTATTGTGTGTGCAGCTCTGGATGGGAGGACATTGAGGACGCCCCGGAGCTGCGCCCGGTGATGACACATAACTCCGTGTATGACTGGACCGGCAGGAGGGAGAGACGACCGCACCCGGACACCAGCGAAACCTCTGATCATCCCCATAACAAGACCTACAGGGTCTGTTCACACACAGTTTTTGGCGCCGATTTTAACTCAGAAACCGCATCTAAATCAGCACCAAAAATGGCCCAAAACGCCGCTTATTGATTTCTATCAGAGGAAGAGACGGGTTTTAACCACTTGCGGGAAAAAACAAAAAGCAGCGTGTTCTGTGGAGTGACGCTTCTCTATGTGACGTGTTCTGTGGAGTGACGCTTCTCTATGTGACGTGTTCTGTGGAGTGACGCTTCTCTATGTGACGTGTTCTGTGGAGTGACGCTTCTCTATGTGACGTGTTCTGTGGAGTGACGCTTCTCTATGTGACGTGTTCTGTGGAGTGACGCTTCTCTATGTGACGTGTTCTGCGGAGTGACGCTTCTCTATCTGACGTGTTCTGTGGAGTGACGCTTCTCTATGTGACGTGTTCTGTGGAGTGACGCTTCTCTATGTGACGTGTTCTGTGGAGTGACGCTTCTCTATGTGACGTGTTCTGTGGAGTGACGCTTCTCTATATGACGTGTCCTGTGGAGTGACGCTTCTCTATGTGACGTGTTCTGCGGAGTGACGCTTCTCTATCTGACGTGTTCTGTGGAGTGACGCTTCTCTATGACGTGTTCTGTGGAGTGACGCTTCTCTATGTGACGTGTTCTGCGGAGTGACGCTTCTCTATCTGACGTGTTCTGTGGAGTGACGCTTCTCTATATGACGTGTTCTGTGGAGTGACGCTTCTCTATGTGACGTGTTCTGCGGAGTGACGCTTCTCTATGTGACGTGTTCTGTGGAGTGACGCTTCTCTATGTGACGTGTTCTGTGGAGTGACGCTTCTCTATCTGACGTGTTCTGTGGAGTGACGCTTCTCTATGTGACGTGTTCTGTGGAGTGACGCTTCTCTATGTGACGTGTTCTGTGGAGTGACGCTTCTCTATATGACGTGTTCTGTGGAGTGACGCTTCTCTATGTGACATGTTCTGTGGAGTGACGCTTCTCTATATGACGTGTTCTGTGGAGTGACGCTTCTCTATGTGACGTGTTCTGCGGAGTGACGCTTCTCTATATGACGTGTTCTGTGGAGTGACGCTTCTCTATGTGACGTGTTCTGTGGAGTGACGCTTCTCTATGTGACGTGTTCTGTGGAGTGACGCTTCTCTATGTGACGTGTTCTGTGGAGTGACGCTTCTCTATGTGACGTGTTCTGTGGAGTGACGCTTCTCTATGTGACGTGTTCTGTGGAGTGACGCTTCTCTATGTGACGTGTTCTGTGGAGTGACGCTTCTCTATATGACGTGTTCTGTGGAGTGACGCTTCTCTATATGACGTGTTCTGTGGAGTGACGCTTCTCTATGTGACGTGTTCTGCGGAGTGACGCTTCTCTATGTGACGTGTTCTGCGGAGTGACGCTTCTCTATCTGACGTGTTCTGCGGAGTGACGCTTCTCTATGTGACGTGTTCTGTGGAGTGACGCTTCTCTATGTGACGTGTTCTGTGGAGTGACGCTTCTCTATGTGACGTGTTCTGTGGAGTGACGCTTCTCTATGTGACGTGTTCTGTGGAGTGACGCTTCTCTATGTGACGTGTTCTGTGGAGTGACGCTTCTCTATGTGACGTGTTCTGTGGAGTGACGCTTCTCTATGTGACGTGTTCTGCGGAGTGACGCTTCTCTATGTGACGTGTTCTGTGGAGTGACGCTTCTCTATGTGACGTGTTCTGTGGAGTGACGCTTCTCTATATGACGTGTTCTGTGGAGTGACGCTTCTCTATGTGGCGTGTTCTGTGGAGTGACGCTTCTCTATGTGACGTGTTCTGTGGAGTGACGCTTCTCTATGTGACGTGTTCTGTGGAGTGACGCTTCTCTATGTGACGTGTTCTGTGGAGTGACGCTTCTCTATGTGACGTGTTCTGTGGAGTGACGCTTCTCTATGTGACGTGTTCTGCGGAGTGACGCTTCTCTATGTGACGTGTTCTGTGGAGTGACGCTTCTCTATGTGACGTGTTCTGTGGAGTGACGCTTCTCTATGTGACGTGTTCTGTGGAGTGACGCTTCTCTATGACGTGTTCTGTGGAGTGACGCTTCTCTATGTGACGTGTTCTGTGGGGTGACGCTTCTCTATGTGACGTGTTCTGCGGAGTGACGCTTCTCTATGTGACGTGTTCTGCGGAGTGCCGCTTCTCTATGTGACGTGTTCTGCGGAGTGACGCTTCTCTATGTGACGTGTTCTGCGGAGTGACGCTTCTCTATGTGACGTGTTCTGCGGAGTGACGCTTTTCTATGTGACGTGTTCTGCGGAGTGACGCTTCTCTATATGACGTGTTCTGCGGAGTGACGCTTCTCTATATGACGTGTTCTGTGGAGTGACGCTTCTCTATGTGACGTGTTCTGTGGAGTGACGCTTCTCTATGTGGCGTGTTCTGTGGGGTGACGCTTCTCTATGTGACGTGTTCTGTGGAGTGACGCTTCTCTATGTGACGTGTTCTGTGGAGTGACGCTTCTCTATATGACGTGTTCTGTGGAGTGACGCTTCTTTATGTGACGTGCTCTGTGGAGTGACGCTTCTCTATGTGACGTGTTCTGTGGAGTGACGCTTCTCTATGTGACGTGTTCTGTGGAGTGACGCTTCTCTATGTGACGTGTTCTGCGGAGTGACGCTTCTCTATGTGACGTGTTCTGCGGAGTGACGCTTCTCTATATGACGTGTTCTGCGGAGTGACGCTTCTCTATGTGACGTGTTCTGTGGAGTGACGCTTCTCTATGTGGCGTGTTCTGTGGGGTGACGCTTCTCTATATGACGTGTTCTGTGGAGTGACGCTTCTCTATATGACGTGTTCTGCGGAGTGACGCTTCTCTATATGACGTGTTCTGCGGAGTGACGCTTCTCTATGTGACGTGTTCTGTGGAGTGACGCTTCTCTATGTGACGTGTTCTGTGGAGTGACGCTTCTCTATGTGACGTGTTCTGTGGAGTGACGCTTCTCTGTGTGACGTGTTCTGTGGAGTGACTCTTCTCTATATGACGTGTTCTGTGGAGTGACGCTTCTCTATGTGACGTGTTCTGTGGAGTGACGCTTCTCTATGTGACGTGTTCTGTGGAGTGACGCTTCTCTATGTGACGTGTTCTGTGGAGTGACGCTTCTCTATATGACGTGTTCTGTGGAGTGACGCTTCTCTATGTGACGTGTTCTGTGGAGTGACGCTTCTCTATGTGACGTGTTCTGTGGAGTGATGCTTCTCTATATGACGTGTTCTGTGGAGTGACGCTTCTCTATGTGACGTGTTCTGTGGAGTGACGCTTCTCTATGTGACGTGTTCTGTGGAGTGACGCTTCTCTATGTGACGTGTTCTGTGGAGTGACGCTTCTCTATGTGACGTGTTCTGTGGAGTGACGCTTCTCTATGTGACGTGTTCTGTGGAGTGACGCTTCTCTATGTGACGTGTTCTGTGGAGTGACGCTTCTCTATGACGTGTTCTGTGGAGTGACGCTTCTCTATGTGACGTGTTCTGTGGAGTGACGCTTCTCTATGACGTGTTCTGTGGAGTGACGCTTCTCTATGTGACGTGTTCTGTGGAGTGACGCTTCTCTATATGGCGTGTTCTGTGGAGTGACGCTTCTCTATGTGACGTGTTCTGAGGAGTGACGCTTCTCTATGTGACGTGTTCTGTGGAGTGACGCTTCTCTATATGGCGTGTTCTGTGGAGTGACGCTTCTCTATGTGACGTGTTCTGTGGAGTGACGCTTCTCTATGTGACGTGTTCTGTGGAGTGACGCTTCTCTATGACGTGTTCTGTGGAGTGACGCTTCTCTATGACGTGTTCTGTGGAGTGACGCTTCTCTATGACGTGTTCTGTGGAGTGACGCTTCTCTATGACGTGTTCTGTGGAGTGACGCTTCTCTATGTGACGTGTTCTGTGGAGTGACGCTTCTCTATGACGTGTTCTGTGGAGTGACGCTTCTCTATATGACGTGTTCTGTGGAGTGACGCTTCTCTATGTGACGTGTTCTGTGGAGTGACGCTTCACTATATGACGTGTTCTGTGGAGTGACGCTTCTCTATGTGACGTGTTCTGTGGAGTGACGCTTCTCTATGTGACGTGTTCTGTGGAGTGACGCTTCTCTATGTGACGTGTTCTGTGGAGTGACGCTTCTCTATGTGACCTGTTCTGTGGAGTGACGCTTCTCTATGTGACGTGTTCTGCGGAGTGACGCTTCTCTATGTGACGTGTTCTGTGGAGTGACGCTTCCCTATGTGACGTGTTCTGTGGAGTGACGCTTCTCTATATGACGTGTTCTGTGGAGTGACGCTTCTCTATGTGACGTGTTCTGTGGAGTGACGCTTCTCTATGTGACGTGTTCTGTGGAGTGACGCTTCTCTATGTGACGTGTTCTGTGGAGTGACGCTTCTCTATGTGACGTGTTCTGTGGAGTGACGCTTCTCTATGTGACGTGTCCTGTGGAGTGACGCTTCTCTATGTGACGTGTTCTGTGGAGTGACGCTTCTCTATGTGACGTGTTCTGTGGAGTGACGCTTCTCTATGTGACGTGTTCTGTGGAGTGACGCTTCTCTATATGGCGTGTTCTGTGGAGTGACGCTTCTCTATGTGACGTGTTCTGAGGAGTGACGCTTCTCTATATGACGTGTTCTGTGGAGTGACTCTTTATGTGACGTGTTCTGTGGAGTGACGCTTCTCTATGTGACGTGTTCTGTGGAGTGACGCTTCTCTATGTGACGTGTTCTGTGGAGTGACGCTTCTCTATAGGACGTGTTCTGTGGAGTGACGCTTCTCTATATGACGTGTTCTGTGGAGTGACGCTTCTCTATGTGACGTGTTCTGTGGGGTGACGCTTCTCTATGTGACGTGTTCTGTGGAGTGACGCTTCTCTATGTGACGTGTTCTGTGGAGTGACGCTTCTCTATGTGACGTGTTCTGCGGAGTGACGCTTCTCTATGTGACGTGTTCTGTGGAGTGACGCTTCTCTATATGACGTGTTCTGTGGAGTGACGCTTCTCTATATGACGTGTTCTGTGGAGTGACGCTTCTCTATGTGACGTGTTCTGTGGAGTGACGCTTCTCTATGTGACGTGTTCTGTGGAGTGACGCTTCTCTATGTGACGTGTTCTGTGGAGTGACGCTTCTCTATGTGACGTGTTCTGTGGAGTGACGCTTCTCTCTATGACGTGTTCTGTGGAGTGACGCTTCTCTATGTGACGTGTTCTGTGGAGTGACGCTTCTCTATGTGACGTGTTCTGTGGAGTGACGCTTCTCTATATGACGTGTTCTGTGGAGTGACGCTTCTCTATATGACGTGTTCTGTGGAGTGACGCTTCTCTATGTGGCGTGTTCTGTGGAGTGACGCTTCTCTATATGGCGTGTTCTGTGGAGTGACGCTTCTCTATGTGACGTGTCCTGTGGAGTGACGCTTCTCTATGTGACGTGTTCTGTGGAGTGACGCTTCTCTATGTGACGTGTTCTGTGGAGTGACGCTTCTCTATGTGACGTGTTCTGTGGAGTGACGCTTCTCTATGTGACGTGTTCTGAGGAGTGACGCTTCTCTATGTGACGTGTTCTGTGGAGTGACGCTTCTCTATGTGACGTGTTCTGCGGAGTGACGCTTCTCTATGTGACGTGTTCTGCGGAGTGACGCTTCTCTATGTGACGTGTTCTGCGGAGTGACGCTTCTCTATGTGACGTGTTCTGCGGAGTGACGCTTCTCTATATGACGTGTTCTGTGGAGTGACGCTTCTCTATATGACGTGTCCTGTGGAGTGACGCTTCTCTATGTGACGTGTCCTGTGGAGTGACGCTTCTCTATATGGCGTGTTCTGTGGAGTGACGCTTCTCTATGTGACGTGTTCTGTGGAGTGACGCTTCTCTATGTGACGTGTTCTGTGGAGTGACGCTTCTCTATGTGACGTGTTCTGTGGAGTGACGCTTCTCTATGTGACGTGTTCTGAGGAGTGACGCTTCTCTATGTGACGTGTTCTGTGGAGTGACGCTTCTCTATATGACGTGTTCTGTGGAGTGACGCTTCTCTATATGACGTGTTCTGTGGAGTGACGCTTCTCTATGTGACGTGTTCTGTGGAGTGACGCTTCTCTATGTGACGTGTTCTGAGGAGTGACGCTTCTCTATGTGACGTGTTCTGTGGAGTGACGCTTCTCTATATGGCGTGTTCTGTGGAGTGACGCTTCTCTATGTGACGTGTTCTGTGGAGTGACGCTTCTCTATATGACGTGTTCTGTGGAGTGACGCTTCTCTATGTGACGTGTTCTGTGGAGTGACGCTTCTCTATGTGACGTGTTCTGTGGAGTGACGCTTCTCTATGTGACGTGTTCTGTGGAGTGACGCTTCTCTATGTGACGTGTTCTGTGGAGTGACGCTTCTCTATGTGACGTGTTCTGTGGAGTGACGCTTCTCTATGTGACGTGTTCTGCGGAGTGACGCTTCTCTATGTGACGTGTTCTGTGGAGTGACGCTTCTCTATATGACGTGTTCTGCGGAGTGACGCTTCTCTATCTGACGTGTTCTGCGGAGTGACGCTTCTCTATGTGACGTGTTCTGTGGAGTGACGCTTCTCTATGTGACGTGTCCTGTGGAGTGACGCTTCTCTATGTGACGTGTCCTGTGGAGTGACGCTTCTCTATGTGACGTGTCCTGTGGAGTGACGCTTCTCTATATGGCGTGTTCTGTGGAGTGACGCTTCTCTATATGACGTGTTCTGTGGAGTGACGCTTCTCTATGTGACGTGTTCTGTGGAGTGACGCTTCTCTATGTGACGTGTCCTGTGGAGTGACGCTTCTCTATGTGACGTGTCCTGTGGAGTGACGCTTCTCTATATGGCGTGTTCTGTGGAGTGACGCTTCTCTATATGACGTGTTCTGTGGAGTGACGCTTCTCTATATGACGTGTTCTGTGGAGTGACGCTTCTCTATGTGACGTGTTCTGTGGAGTGACGCTTCTCTATGTGACGTGTTCTGTGGAGTGACGCTTCTCTATGTGACGTGTTCTGTGGAAGCTGCGGTACGTTATTACCCCGGGGCCCGGAAGCTGCGGTACGTTATTACCCCGGGGCCCGGAAGCTGCGGTACGTTATTACCCCGGGCCGGGAAGCTGCGGTACGTTATTACCCCGGGCCGGGAAGCTGCGGTACGTTATTACCCCGGGCCGGGAAGCTGCGGTACGTTATTACCCCGGGCCGGGAAGCTGCGGTATGTTATTACCCCGGGCCGGGAAGCTGCGGTACGTTATTACCCCGGGCCGGGAAGCTGCGGTACGTTATTACCCCGGGCCGGGAAGCTGCGGTACGTTATTACCCCGGGCCGGGAAGCTGCGGTACGTTATTACCCCGGGCCGGGAAGCTGCGGTACGTTATTACCCCGGGCCGGGAAGCTGCGGTACGTTATTACCCCGGGCCGGGAAGCTGCGGTACGTTATTACCCCGGGGCCCGGAAGCTGCGGTACGTTATTACCCCGGGCCGGGAAGCTGCGGTACGTTATTACCCCGGGCCCGGAAGCTGCGGTATGTTATTACCCCGGGCCGGGAAGCTGCGGTACGTTATTACCCCGGGCCCGGAAGCTGCGGTATGTTATTACCCCGGGCCGGGAAGCTGCGGTACGTTATTACCCCGGGCCCGGAAGCTGCGGTATGTTATTACCCCGGGCCGGGAAGCTGCGGTACGTTATTACCCCGGGCCCGGAAGCTGCGGTACGTTATTACCCCGGGGCCCGGAAGCTGCGGTACGTTATTACCCCGGGGCCCGGAAGCTGCGGTACGTTATTACCCCGGGCCGGGAAGCTGCGGTACGTTATTACCCCGGGCCCGGAAGCTGCGGTATGTTATTACCCCGGGCCCGGAAGCTGCGGTATGTTATTACCCCGGGCCGGGAAGCTGCGGTACGTTATTACCCCGGGCCCGGAAGCTGCGGTACGTTATTACCCCGGGGCCCGGAAGCTGCGGTATGTTATTACCCCGGGCCCGGAAGCTGCGGTACGTTATTACCCCGGGGCCCGGAAGCTGCGGTATGTTATTACCCCGGGCCGGGAAGCTGCGGTACGTTATTACCCCGGGGCCCGGAAGCGATGGCTGTAGAGTTCTGCCACTTTCTAACAGACCTTGGGCCAGATGTGGGCCGGTTGGCGCTTCACGCGGTGACTACGTCAGGGTTCGGTAAGTGGCGAGTCATTTCTTCGGAGCTCACACCCCTTTATAAATAAGCCGCTTCCTGCGCTGTCCGTGTGCAGCTGCCAGTGTAAGTTATGGTAACCTGGTCGGGCTGCGGTGACCCCACAACTGTTACCTAAGCCACGCCCTTTTTAAAAGTGACGGCCGCAAAGTAGCGCAAATCACTTCATAATCGAGGGCCAATGTGTTTCGCTGCCACCATTTTTTACGGCGATGTAAACTCTTCAAAGCGATTTCTTTCATTTTTTTTATATAAACTTCAGCCGGCGACATTGCTGCAACTTTACAATTTGTTTTCATTAAAAACTCCTTTCACTTTCTGAGATGCAGCTGCTTTATCTCCGGTGTACGGAGCAGCTGCGTCTGCCAATGGAACCCGTCAGATCAGCGAGACTGACGGGTTCAGTGACAGCGGGTCCTGCGGCTCTGACAGTTCATAACTGAGATGTGATCATTACAGGACCCGCTGTCAGTGAATGGAAGAGAAAGCCGTCTTGACCTAGTCCTTATACAGCTGAGGGTTTGTTACCATTTATTACATAGGAGATAAATACTGCAGCAGCCCAGACAACCTGGCTGATCACGATCATCTGCACTGATACATAGGAGCAAAATACACAGTGTAATACAATCAGCCGCTTCTGTTACACACAGCCTTGCAGCGGATCCTGACACAATGTAACACAATCACACAGCAGATCCTGACACAATGTAACACAATCACACACAGCAGATCCTGACAATGTAACGCAATCACACACAGCAGATCCTGACACAATCACACACAGCGGATCCTGACACAATGTAACACAATCACACAGCAGATCCTGACATAATGTAACACAATCACACACAGCAGATCCTGACACAATGTAACACAATCACACACAGCAGATCCTGACACAATGTAACACAATCACACACAGCAGATCCTGACACAATGTAACACAATCACACACAGCAGATCCTGACACAATGTAACACAATCACACACAGCAGATCCTGACAATGTAACGCAATCACACACAGCAGATCCTGACACAATCACACACAGCGGATCCTGACACAATGTAACACAATCACACAGCAGATCCTGACACAATGTAACACAATCACACACAGCAGATCCTGACACAATGTAACACAATCACACACCGCGGATCCGGACACAATGTAACACAATCACACAGCAGATCCTGACACAATGTAACACAATCACACAGCAGATCCTGACACAATGTAACACAATCACACACAGCAGATCCTGACACAATGTAACACAATCACACACAGCAGATCCTGACACAATCACACACAGCTGATCCTGACACAATGTAACACAATCACACAGCAGATCCTGACACAATGTAACACAATCACACACAGCAGATCCTGACACAATGTAACACAATCACACACAGCAGATCCTGACACAATGTAACACAATCATCATCTGTGCGCTGCTATACGGGATGTGGGGCTGAGGTGTCGTGTAATCTTGCGCCAATCAATGAGACCGCTGGCTGATCGGCGCTCGTAACTCCGGTCTCCACCCGTTTCTATCCCGTCGGTAGCGCGTCCCCCTCTTTAGGCCTCATTCACACGACAGGGTCCGAGTGTCGGCCGGGAAAATCGGCCGTTTTTGGTCGATCTTCCCGGCCGGTTTGCATCCGTTCCGGGCCGTGTTGCCGTTTTTACCGGCCGATTTGGACCCGATTTGCATCCGTTTGTTTTCCT
Organism: Rhinoderma darwinii; assembly: GCF_050947455.1. Classification (NCBI taxonomy): domain Eukaryota; kingdom Metazoa; phylum Chordata; class Amphibia; order Anura; family Rhinodermatidae; genus Rhinoderma; species Rhinoderma darwinii. Next base: position 56,409 of record NW_027463544.1, read on the forward strand.
GTCCGTTTTAAAATCGGATGAATTTCATTTAAATTTGTTGCCACACACAGCCCTTTGTAGATAATGCCACCCAGCCCCCTGTTGGTGATGCCACACAGCGCCATGTAGGCGATGCCACCCAGTCCCCTGTAGGTGATGCCACCCAGCTCCCTGTATGTAATGCCACCCTGCCCCTGTAGGCGATGCCACCCAGCCCCCTGTAGGCGATGCCACCCAGCCCCCTGTAGGCGATGCCACCCAGCCCCCTGTAGGCGATGCCACCAAATCCCCTGTAGGCGATGCCACCCAGCTCCCTGTAGGTAATGCCACCCAGCTCCCTGTATGTAATGCCACCCTGCCCCTGTAGGCGATGCCACCCAGTCCCCTGTAGGCGATGCCACCCAGCCCCCTGTAGGCGATGCCACCCAGCCCCCTGTAGGCGATGCCACCAAATCCCCTGTAGACGATGCCACCCTGCCCCTCTGTAGGCGATGCCACCCTGCCCCCTGCAGGCGATGCCACCCAGCCCCCTGCAGGCGATGCCACACAGCCCCCTGCAGGCGATGCCACACAGCCCCCTGCAGGCGATGCCACCCTGCCCCCTGCAGGCGATGCCACACAGCCCCCTGCAGGCGATGCCACACAGCCCCCTGCAGGCGATACCACACAGCCCCCTGCAGGCGATGCCACACAGCCCCCTGCAGGCGATGCCACACAGCCCCCTGTAGGTTGCACCCATCCCCCCCCCCCCTTCCAGGAGAAGTCACTGACTTCAATGTCCATATATGGACAGTGTAGTCACTCACTTCTCCTGTAGTGGAATCCCCAATCCCCGGCCGGGGATTCAGACTCCTACAGGGAGCAAAAAAGACCCTCCTCACATACACTCTACACTGTGAGGAGGAGAGAGTGCGCGAGCGACGGTAGACCCGGCCATCACTCGGGACACGGTGATGGCCGTGTATTACCCGGCCCCATAGACTTCTATGGGTACCCGGCCGAAAATAGGGCATGTCCCATTTTTTGACAGCCGGTTTTCCCGGCCGTCAAAAAATCGGTCGTGTGAATAGCCCCATACACTCCCGGACGCGCTGCCGATGGGATAATATTTTCGGCTGCATAAACGACACGATCAGCAGATGAACGAGCGTTTGGCCACAAATTGTCCGGTAGTGCCGGGTCGCGGCTGGTGAGCAGTAAACGTGGCGGTGACGCACAGTCAAGATATTCCTTGTATGTATGTGATGATGAGGAGGAGGAGGAGGATGATGATGATGATGATGATCTCACTGTTACCCTCCCCCTCCTGCCGGCTGCAGCTGTTAAGATATGATGCAACTTTACGTCCTGGTTCAGAGGAGGAGGCGCCGCTGATCACTGGGTCACACACACAGCCCTGCCTCATTATAATACTGATAATGATACAACGGGGGAGGGGAACACCAAGCAGGTGCCCAGTATTCTGCCCATAATCAAATATAAGGTGCGGGGTGCAGATATTTCCCGTTATGAAAACGAGTTTCAGTCTCATTGACGTCACCAAGATGTAAGGATTAACCCATCACCTGCTGCTTATTATGTAACTACAGCCGAAACAATTATAACGAACAGCAGTCAGTGTGACTGTATATACAATGTGACCGGTCAGTGTGACTGTATATACAATGTGACCGGTCAGTGTGACTGCGGATATACAATGTGACCGGTCAGCGTGACTGCGGATATACAATGTGACCGGTCAGTGTGACTGTGGATATACAATGTGACCGGTCAGTGTGACTGTATATACAATGTGACCGGTCAGTGTGACTGCGGATATACAATGTGACCGGTCAGCGTGACTGCGGATATACAATGTGACCGGTCAGCGTGACTGCGGATATACAATGTGACCGGTCAGTGTGACTGCGGATATACAATGTGACCGGTCAGTGTGACTGTGGATATACAATGTGACCGGTCAACGTGACTGTGGATATACAATGTGACCGGTCAACGTGACTGTGGATATACAATGTGACCGGGTCAGCGTGACTGTGGATATACAATGTGACCGGTCAGCGTGACTGTGGATATACAATGTGACCGGTCAGTGTGACTGTGGATATACAATGTGACCGGTCAGTGTGACTGTGGATATACAATGTGACCGGTCAGTGTGACTGCGGATATACAATGTGACCGGTCAGCGTGACTGTATATACAATGTGACCGGTCAGTGTGACTGTGGATATACAATGTGACCGGTCAACGTGACTGTGGATATACAATGTGACCGGTCAACGTGACTGTGGATATACAATGTGACCGGGTCAGCGTGACTGTGGATATACAATGTGACCGGTCAGCGTGACTGTGGATATACAATGTGACCGGTCAGCGTGACTCTGGATATACAATGTGACCGGTCAGCGTGACTGTGGATATACAATGTGACCGGTCAGCGTGACTGTGGATATACAATGTGACCGGTCAGCGTGACTGTGGATATACAATGTGACCGGTCAGCGTGACTGCGGATATACAATGTGACCGGTCAGCGTGACTGGATCTACAATGTGACCGGTCAGTGTGACTGTATATACAATGTGACCGGTCAGTGTGACTGCGGATATACAATGTGACCGGTCAGTGTGACTGTGGATATACAATGTGACCGGTCAACGTGACTGTGGATATACAATGTGACCGGGTCAGCGTGACTGTGGATATACAATGTGACCGGTCAGCGTGACTGTGGATATACAATGTGACCGGTCAGTGTGACTGTGGATATACAATGTGACCGGTCAGCGTGACTGCGGATATACAATGTGACCGGTCAGCGTGACTGGATCTACAATGTGACCGGTCAGTGTGACTGCGGATATACAATGTGACCGGTCAGTGTGACTGTGGATATACAATGTGACCGGTCAGTGTGACTGTGGATATACAATGTGACCGGTCAACGTGACTGTGGATATACAATGTGACCGGTCAGCGTGACTGTGGATATACAATGTGACCGGTCAGCGTGACTGTGGATATACAATGTGACCGGTCAGTGTGACTGTGGATATACAATGTGACCGGTCAGCGTGACTGCGGATATACAATGTGACCGGTCAGCGTCTCTGGATCTACAATGTGACCGGCCAGCGTGACTGTGTATATACAATGTGACCGGTCAGCGTGACTGTGGATATACAATGTGACCGGTCAGCGTGACTGTATATACAATGTGACCGGTCAGCGTGACTGTGGATATACAATGTGACCGGTCAGTGTGACTGCGGATATACAATGTGACCGGTCAGTGTGACTGCGGATATACAATGTGACCGGTCAGCGTGACTGCATATACAATGTGACCGGTCAGTGTGACTGCGGATATACAATGTGACCGGTCAGCGTGACTGTATATACAATGTGACCGGTCAGTGTGACTGTGGATATACAATGTGACCGGTCAGTGTGACTGTGGATATACAATGTGACCGGTCAGTGTGACTGCGGATATACAATGTGACCGGTCAGCGTGACTGTATATACAATGTGACCGGTCATCGTGACTGCGGATATACAATGTGACCGGTCAGCGTGACTGGATCTACAATGTGACCGGCCAGCGTGACTGTGGATATACAATGTGACCGGTCAGCGTGACTGTATATACAATGTGACCGGTCAGTGTGACTGTGGATATACAATGTGACCGGTCAGCGTGACTGCGGATATACAATGTGACCGGTCAGCGTGACTGCGGATATACAATGTGACCGGTCAGCGTGACTGGATCTACAATGTGACCGGTCAGCGTGACTATGGATATACAATGTGACTGGTCAGCGTGACTGTGTATGTACAATGTGACCGGTCAGCGTGACTGTATATACAATGTGACCGGTCAGCGTGACTGCGGATATACAATGTGACCGGTCAGCGTGACTGCGGATATACAATGTGACCGGTCAGCGTGACTGGATATACAATGTGACCGGTCAGCGTGACTGTGTATGTACAATGTGACCGGTCAGCGTGACTGTATATACAATGTGACCGGTCAGCGTGACTGTATATACAATGTGACCGGTCAGCGTGACTGTGGATATACAATGTGACCGGTCAGTGTGACTGCGGATATACAATGTGACCGGTCAGCGTGACTGTGGATATACAATGTGACCGGTCAACGTGACTGTGGATATACAATGTGACCGGTCAACGTGACTGTGGATATACAATGTGACCGGGTCAGTGTGACTGTGGATATACAATGTGACCGGTCAGCGTGACTGTATATACAATGTGACCGGTCAGCGTGACTGCGGATATACAATGTGACCGGTCAGCGTGACTGTGGATATACAATGTGACCGGTCAGCGTGACTGTGGATATACAATGTGACCGGTCAGCGTGACTGTGGATATACAATGTGACCGGTCAGTGTGACTGTGGATATACAATGTGACCGGTCAGCGTGACTGTGGATATACAATGTGACCGGTCAGCGTGACTGTGGATATACAATGTGACCGGTCAGTGTGACTGTGGATATACAATGTGACCGGTCAGCGTGACTGCGGATATACAATGTGACCGGTCAGCGTTTCTGGATCTACAATGTGACCGGCCAGCGTGACTGTGTATATACAATGTGACCGGTCAGCGTGACTGTGGATATACAATGTGACCGGTCAGCGTGACTGTATATACAATGTGACCGGTCAGCGTGACTGCGGATATACAATGTGACCGGTCAGTGTGACTGTGGATATACAATGTGACCGGTCAACGTGACTGTGGATATACAATGTGACCGGGTCAGCGTGACTGTGGATATACAATGTGACCGGTCAGCGTGACTGTGGATATACAATGTGACCGGTCAGTGTGACTGTGGATATACAATGTGACCGGTCAGCGTGACTGTGGATAAACAATGTGACCGGTCAGTGTGACTGCGGATACACAATGTGACCGGTCAGCGTGACTGGATCTACAATGTGACCGGTCAGTGTGACTGTATATACAATGTGACCGGTCAGCGTGACTGCGGATACACAATGTGACCGGTCAGCGTGACTGGATCTACAATGTGACCGGTCAGTGTGACTGTATATACAATGTGACCGGTCAGCGTGACTGCGGATACACAATGTGACCGGTCAGCGTGACTGGATCTACAATGTGACCGGTCAGTGTGACTGTATATACAATGTGACCGGTCAGTGTGACTGCGGATATACAATGTGACCGGTCAGTGTGACTGTGGATATACAATGTGACCGGTCAGTGTGACTGTGGATATACAATGTGACTGGTCAACGTGACTGTGGATATACAATGTGACCGGGTCAGCGTGACTGTGGATATACAATGTGACCGGTCAGCGTGACTGTGGATATACAATGTGACCGGTCAGCGTGACTGTGGATATACAATGTGACCGGTCAGTGTGACTGTGGATATACAATGTGACCGGTCAGCGTGACTGCGGATATACAATGTGACCGGTCAGCGTCTCTGGATCTACAATGTGACCGGTCAGTGTGACTGTATATACAATGTGACCGGTCAGCGTGACTGCGGATACACAATGTGACCGGTCAGCGTGACTGGATCTACAATGTGACCGGTCAGTGTGACTGTATATACAATGTGACCGGTCAGCGTGACTGCGGATACACAATGTGACCGGTCAGCGTGACTGGATCTACAATGTGACCGGTCAGTGTGACTGTATATACAATGTGACCGGTCAGTGTGACTGCGGATATACAATGTGACCGGTCAGTGTGACTGTGGATATACAATGTGACCGGTCAGTGTGACTGTGGATATACAATGTGACTGGTCAACGTGACTGTGGATATACAATGTGACCGGGTCAGCGTGACTGTGGATATACAATGTGACCGGTCAGCGTGACTGTGGATATACAATGTGACCGGTCAGCGTGACTGTGGATATACAATGTGACCGGTCAGTGTGACTGTGGATATACAATGTGACCGGTCAGCGTGACTGCGGATATACAATGTGACCGGTCAGCGTCTCTGGATCTACAATGTGACCGGCCAGCGTGACTGTGTATATACAATGTGACCGGTCAGCGTGACTGTGGATATACAATGTGACCGGTCAGCGTGACTGTATATACAATGTGACCGGTCAGCGTGACTGCGGATATACAATGTGACCGGTCAGCGTGACTGTGGATATACAATGTGACCGGTCAGCGTGACTGTATATACAATGTGACCGGTCAGCGTGACTGCGGATATACAATGTGACCGGTCAGCGTGACTGTGGATATACAATGTGACCGGTCAGCGTGACTGCGGATATACAATGTGACCGGTCAGCGTGACTGCGGATATACAATGTGACCGGTCAGCGTGACTGCGGATATACAATGTGACCGGTCAGCGTGACTGGATCTACAATGTGACCGGTCAGCGTGACTGTGGATATACAATGTGACTGGTCAGCGTGACTGTGTATGTACAATGTGACCGGTCAGCGTGACTGTATATACAATGTGACCGGTCAGCGTGACTGCGGATATACAATGTGACCGGTCAGCGTGACTGGATATACAATGTGACCGGTCAGCGTGACTGTGGATATACAATGTGACCGGTCAGCGTGACTGTGTATGTACAATGTGACCGGTCAGCGTGACTGTGTATGTACAATGTGACCGGTCAGCGTGACTGTATATACAATGTGACCGGTCAGCGTGACTGCGGATATACAATGTGACCGGTCAGCGTGACTGCGGATATACAATGTGACCGGTCAGCGTGACTGGATATACAATGTGACCGGTCAGCGTGACTGTGTATGTACAATGTGACCGGTCAGCGTGACTGTATATACAATGTGACCGGTCAGCGTGACTGTATATACAATGTGACCGGTCAGCGTGACTGTGGATATACAATGTGACCGGTCAGTGTGACTGCGGATATACAATGTGACCGGTCAGCGTGACTGTGGATATACAATGTGACCGGTCAGTGTGACTGTGGATATACAATGTGACCGGTCAGTGTGACTGTGGATATACAATGTGACCGGTCAACGTGACTGTGGATATACAATGTGACCGGTCAACGTGACTGTGGATATACAATGTGACCGGGTCAGTGTGACTGTGGATATACAATGTGACCGGTCAGCGTGACTGTATATACAATGTGACCGGTCAGCGTGACTGCGGATATACAATGTGACCGGTCAGCGTGACTGTGGATATACAATGTGACCGGTCAGCGTGACTGTGGATATACAATGTGACCGGTCAGCGTGACTGTGGATATACAATGTGACCGGTCAGCGTGACTGTGGATATACAATGTGACCGGTCAGTGTGACTGTGGATATACAATGTGACCGGTCAGCGTGACTGTGGATATACAATGTGACCGGTCAGCGTGACTGTGGATATACAATGTGACCGGTCAGTGTGACTGTGGATATACAATGTGACCGGTCAGCGTGACTGTGGATATACAATGTGACCGGTCAGCGTGACTGTATATACAATGTGACCGGTCAGCGTGACTGCGGATATACAATGTGACCGGTCAGCGTGACTGTGGATATACAATGTGACCGGTCAGCGTGACTGTGGATATACAATGTGACCGGTCAGCGTGACTGTGGATATACAATGTGACCGGTCAGCGTGACTGTGGATATACAATGTGACCGGTCAGTGTGACTGTGGATATACAATGTGACCGGTCAGTGTGACTGTATATACAATGTGACCGGTCAGCGTGACTGTGGATATACAATGTGACCGGTCAGCGTGACTGTGGATATACAATGTGACCGGTCAGTGTGACTGTGGATATACAATGTGACCGGTCAGCGTGACTGTGGATATACAATGTGACCGGTCAGTGTGACTGTGGATATACAATGTGACCGGTCAGTGTGACTGTGGATATACAATGTGACCGGTCAGCGTGACTGTGGATATACAATGTGACCGGTCAGTGTGACTGTGTATATACAATGTGACCGGTCAGCGTGACTGTGTATATACAATGTGACCAGTCAGCGTGACTGTGTATATACAATGTGACCGGTCAGCGTGACTGTGTATATACAATGTGACCAGTCAGCGTGACTGTGTATATACAATGTGACCGGTCAGCGTGACTGTGTATATACAATGTGACCGGTCAGCGTGACTGCGGATATACAATGTGACCGGTCAGTGTGACTGTGGATATACAATGTGACTGGTCAACGTGACTGTGGATATACAATGTGACCGGTCAGCGTGACTGTGGATATACAATGTGACCGGTCAGTGTGACTGTATATACAATGTGACCGGTCAGCGTGACTGTGTATATACAATGTGACCAGTCAGCGTGACTGTGGATATACAATGTGACCGGTCAGCGTGACTGTGTATATACAATGTGACCAGTCAGCGTGACTGTGTATATACAATGTGACCAGTCAGTGTGACTGTGGATCATAATTCTGCATGTAAACAGATTTGCAAATTCATCTTCAAGTCACCAAACCTCAATATAAATACAACAAAAGACGTTGAGTCACCGTTACACGACAGCCCGTAGAGGACGGACCAGACAGAAATACTGATGAGTCACCAACTAACACTGCAACTCCAGGAGGACGGGACAACTATCCTAATTATTTGGGAGATGTTTGTAAAGTAGTTATATTCTTGTATATAGGGGGCAGTATTATAGTAGTTATATTCTTGTATATAAGGCGCAGTATTATAGTAGTTATATTCTTGTATATAGGGAGCAGTATTATAGTAGTTATATTCTTGTAAATAGGAGCAGTATTATAGTAGTTATATTCTTGTATATAGGAGCAGTATTATAGTAGTTATATTCTTGTATATAGGGGGCAGTATTATAGTAGTTATATTCTTGTATATAGGGAACAGTATTATAGTAGTTATATTCTTGTATATAGGAGCAGTATTATAGTAGTTATATTCTTGTATATAGGGGGCAGTATTATAGTAATTATATTCTTGTATATAGGGGGCAGTATTATAGTAGTTATATTCTTGTATATAGGGAGCAGTATTATAGTAGTTATATTCTTGTATATAGGGGGCAGTATTATAGTAGTTATATTCTTGTATATAGGGGGTAGTATTATAGTAGTTATATTCTTGTATATAGGGGCAGTATTATAGTAGTTATATTCTTGTATATAGGAGGCAGTATTATAGTAGTTATATTCTTGTATATAGGGGGTAGTATTATAGTAGTTATATTCTTGTATATAGGGGGCAGTATTATAGTAGTTATATTCTTGTATATAGGAGGCAGTATTATAGTAGTTATATTCTTGTATATAGGAGCAGTATTATAGTAGTTATATTCTTGTATATAGGGGGTAGTATTATAGTAGTTATATTCTTGTATATAGGGGGCAGTATTATAGTAGTTATATTCTTGTATATAGAGGGCAGTATTATAGTAGTTATATTCTTGTATATAGGAGCAGTATTATAGTAGTTATATTCTTGTATATAGGGGGCAGTATTATAGTAGTTATATTCTTGTATATAGGAGCAGTATTATAGTAGTTATATTCTTGTATATAGGAGCAGTATTATAGTAATTATATTCTTGTATATAGGAGGCAGTATTATAGTGGTTATATTCTTGTATATAGGGACAGTATTATAGTAGTTATATACTTGTATATAGGGGCAGTATTATATTAGATATATTCTTGTATATAGGGGGCAGTATTATAGTAGTTATTTTCTTGTATATAGGAGGCAGTATTATAGTGGTTATATTCTTGTATATAGGGAGCAGTATTATAGTAGTTATATTCTTGTATATAGGAGCAGTATTATAGTAGTTATATTCTTGTATATAGGGGCAGTATTATAGTAGTTATATTCTTGTATATAGGGGGCAGTATTATAGTAGTTAGTCTTGTATATAGGGGCAGTATTATAGTAGTTATATTCTTGTATATAGGAGGCAGTATTACAGTAGTTATATTCTTGTATATAGGGGCAGTATTATAGTAGTTATATTCTTGTATATAGGAGCAGTATTAGAGTAGTTATATTCTTGTATATAGGGGCAGTATTACAGTAGTTATATTCTTGTATATAGGGAGCAGTATTATAGTAATTATATTCTTGTATATAGGAGCAGTATTATAGTAGTTATATTCTTGTATATAGGGGGCAGTATTATAGTAGTTATATTCTTGTATATAGGAGCAGTATTATAGTAGTTATATTCTTGTATATAGGGGGCAGTATTATAGTAGTTATATTCTTGTATATAGGAGCAGTATTATAGTAGTTATATTCTTGTATATAGGAGCAGTATTATAGTAGTTATATTCTTGTATATAGTGGCAGTATTATAGTAGTTATATTCTTGTATATATAGGCAGTATTATAGTAGTTATATTCTTGTATATAGGGAGCTGTATTATAGTAGTTATATTCTTGTATATAGGAGCAGTATTATAGTAGTTATATTCTTGTATATAGGGGCAGTATTATAGTAGTTATATTCTTGTATATAGGAGCAGTATTATAGTAGTTATATTCCTGTATATAGGAGCAGTATTATAGTAGTTATATTCTTGTATATAGGGGGCAGTATTATAGTAGTTAAATTCTTGTATACAGGGGGCAGTGTTATAGTAGTTATATTCTTGTATATAGGAGCAGTATTACAGTAGTTATATTCTTGTATATTAGGGGCAGTATTACAGTAGTTATATTCTTGTATATAGGAGCAGTATTATAGTAGTTATATTCTTGTATATAGGGGGCAGTATTATAGTAGTTATATTCTTGTATATAGGAGCAGTATTATAGTAGTTATATTCTTGTATATAGGGGGCAGTATTATAGTTGTTATATTCTTGTATATAGGGGCAGTATTATAGTAGTTATATTCTTGTATATAGAGGGCTGTATTATAGTAGTTATATTCTTGTATATATGGGCAGTATCATAGTAGTTATAGTCTTGTATATAGGAGCAGTATTATAGTAGGTACATTCTTGTATATAGGAGCAGTATTATAGTAGTTATATTCTTGTATATAGGGGGCAGTATTATAGTAGTTATATTCTTGTATATAGGAGCAGTATTACAGTAGTTATATTCTTGTATATAGGGGGCAGTATTACAATAGTTATATTCTTGTATATAGGGAGCAGTATTATAGTAATTATATTCTTGTATATAGGAGCAGTATTATAGTAGTTATATTCTTGTATATAGGGGGCAGTATTATAGTAGTTATATTCTTGTATAAAGGGGGCAGTGTTATAGTAGTTATATTCTTGTATATAGGAGCAGTATTACAGTAGTTATATTCTTGTATATAGGGGGCAGTATTACAGTAGTTATATTCTTGTATATAGGGGGCAGCATTATAGTTGTTATATTCTTGTATATAGGGGCAGTATTATAGTAGTTATATTCTTGTATATAGAGGGCAGTATTATAGTAGTTATATATTTGTATATATGGGCAGTATCATAGTAGTTATAGTCTTGTATATAGGAGCAGTATTATAGTAGGTATATTCTTGTATATAGGAGCAGTATTATAGTAGTTATATTCTTGTATATAGGGGGCAGTATTATAGTAGTTATATTCTTGTATATAGGAGCAGTATTATAGTAGTTATATTCTTGTATATAGGGGGCAGTATTATAGTTGTTATATTCTTGTATATAGGGGCAGTATTATAGTAGTTATATTCTTGTATATAGAGGGCTGTATTATAGTAGTTATATTCTTGTATATATGGGCAGTATCATAGTAGTTATAGTCTTGTATATAGGAGCAGTATTATAGTAGGTATATTCTTGTATATAGGAGCAGTATTATAGTAGTTATATTCTTGTATATAGGGGGCAGTATTATAGTAGTTATATTCTTGTATATAGGGCAGTATTATAGTAGTTATATTCTTGTATATAGGGGGCAGTATTATAGTAGTTATATTCTTGTATATAGGATCAGTATTATAGTAGTTATATTCTTGTATATAGGGGCAGTATTATAGTAGTTATATTCTTGTATATAGGAGCAGTATTATAGTAGTTATATTCTTGTATATAGGAGCCAGTATTATAGTAGTTATATTATTATATATAGGAGCGCTATTATAGTAGTTATATTATTATATATAGGGGCGGTATTATAGTAGTTATATTCTTGTATATAGGGGCGGTATCATAGTAGTTATATTCTTGTATATAGGAGGCAGTATTATAGTAGTTATATTCTTGTATATAGGGGGCAGTATTATAGTAGTTATATTCTTGTATATAGGAGCAGTATTATAGTAGTTATATTCTTGTATATAGGGGGCAGTATTATAGTTGTTATATTCTTGTATATAGGGGCAGTATTATAGTAGTTCTATTCTTGTATATAGAGGGCTGTATTATAGTAGTTATATTCTTGTATATATGGGCAGTATCATAGTAGTTATAGTCTTGTATATAGGAGCAGTATTATAGTAGTTATATTCTTGTATATAGGGGGCAGTATTATAGTAGTTATATTCTTGTATATAGGGCAGTATTATAGTAGTTATATTCTTGTATATAGGGGGCAGTATTATAGTAGTTATATTCTTGTATATAGGATCAGTATTATAGTAGTTATATTCTTGTATATAGGGGCAGTATTATAGTAGTTATATTCTTGTATATAGGAGCAGTATTATAGTAGTTATATTCTTGTATATAGGGGGCAGTATTATAGTAGTTATATTCTTGTATATAGGGCAGTATTATAGTAGTTATATTCTTGTATATAGGGGGCAGTATTATAGTAGTTATATTCTTGTATATAGGATCAGTATTATAGTAGTTATATTCTTGTATATAGGGGCAGTATTATAGTAGTTATATTCTTGTATATAGGAGCGGTATTATAGTAGTTATATTATTATATATAGGGGCGGTATTATAGTAGTTATATTCTTGTATATAGGGGCGGTATCATAGTAGTTATATTCTTGTATATAGGAGGCAGTATTATAGTAGTTATATTCTTGTATATAGGGGGCAGTATTATAGTAGTTATATTCTTGTATATAGGGGCAGTATTACAGTAGTTATATTCTTGTATATACAGGGCAGTATTATAGTAGTTATATTCTTGTATATAGGAGGCAGTATTATAGTAGTTATATTCTAGTATATAGGAGCAGTATTATAGTAGTTATATTCTTGTATATAGGGGCAGTATTATAGTAGTTATATTCTTGTATATAGGGGGCAGTATTATAGTAGTTATATTCTTGTATATAGGGGGCAGTATTATAGTAGTTATATTCTTGTATATAGAGGCAGTATTATAGTAGTTATATTCTTGTATATAGGGGCAGTATTATAGTAGTTATATTCTTGTATATAGGAGCAGTATTATTGTAGTTATATTCTTGTATATAGGGGGCAGTATTATAGTAGTTATATTCTTGTATATAGGAGCAGTATTATTGTAGTTATATTCTTGTATATAGGGGGCAGTATTATAGTAGTTATATTCTTGTATATAGGGGCAGTATTATAGTAGTTATATTCTTGTATATAGGAGCAGTATAAGGCTATGTTCACACGGAGTATTTTGGGGGAGGAATATATGCCTCAAAGTTCCAAACGGAATTTTGAGGCAGATATTCCTCCCCCAAAATACTCCGTGTGAACAGCAATTATCGCGCCGTTTTTCGCCCGCGGCCATTGAGCGCCGCGGGCATAAAACACGCTTTCTCCTGCCTCCCATTGAAGTCAATGGGAGGTCGGAGGCGGAAGCGCCCGAAGATAGGGCATGTCGCTTCTTTTTCCCGCGAGGCAGTTTTACTGCTCGGGGGAAAAAGACGCCGACGCCTCCCATTGAAATCAATGGGAGGCGTTCTCGGGCCGTTTCTGTCGAGTTTTGCGACGCGGTTTCCGCGTCAAAAAACTCGGCAAAAGACCCCGTGTGAACATAGCCTTATAGTAGTTATATTCTTGTATATAGAGGCAGTATTATAGTAGTTATATTCTTGTATATAGGGGCAGTATTATAGTAGTTATATTCTTGTATGTAGGGGCAGTATTATAGTAGTTATATTCTTGTATATAGGGGCAGTATTATAGTAGTTAGATTCTTATATATAGGAGTAGTATTATAGTAGTTATATTCTTATATATAGGAGCAGTATTATAGTAGTTATATTCTTGTATATAGGGAGCAGTATTATAGTAGTTATATTCTAGTATATAGGGGCAGTATTATAGTAGTTATATTCTTGTATATATGGGGGCAGTATTATAGTAGTTATATTCTTGTATATAGGAGCAGTATTATAGTAGTTATATTCTTGTATATAGGGGGCAGTATTATAGTAGTTATATTCTTGTATATAGGGGGCAGTATTATAGTAGTTATATTCTTGTATATAGGGGCAGTATTATAGTTATATTCTTGTATATCGGGGCAGTATTATAGTAGTTATATTCTTGTATATAGGGGCAGTATTATAGTGGTTATATTCTTGTATATAGGGGGCAGTATTATAGTAGTTCTATTCTTGTATATAGGAGCAGTATTATAGTAGTTCTATTCTTGTATATAGAGGGCAGTATTATAGTAGCTATAGTTTTGTATATAGAGGCAGCATTATAGTTATTATATTCTATATATAGGGGGCAGTATTATAGTAGTTATATTCCTGTATATAGGGACAGTATTATAGTAGTTATATTCTTGTATATAGGAGCAGTATTATAGTAGTTATATTCTTGTATATAGGAGCAGCATTATAGTAGTTATATTCTTGTATTTAGGGGGCAGTATTATAGTAGTTATATTCTTGTATATAGGAACAGTATTATAGTAGTTATATTCTTGTATATAGGGGCAGTATTATAGTAGTTATATTCTTGTATATAGGGGCAGTATTATAGTAGTTATATTCTTGTATATAGGGGGCAGTATTATAGTAGTTATATTCTTGTATATAGGGACAGTATTATAGTAGTTATATTCTTGTATATAGGAGCAGTATTATAGTAGTTATATTCTTGTATATAGGAGCACCATTATAGTAGTTATATTCTTGTATATAGGGGCAGTATTATAGTAGTTATATTCTTGTATATAGGGGGCAGTATTATAGTAGTTATATTCTTGTATTTAGGGGGCAGTATTATAGTAGTTATATTCTTGTATATAGGAACAGTATTATAGTAGTTATATTCTTGTATTTAGGGGGCAGTATTATAGTAGTTATATTCTTGTATATAGGGGGCAGTATTATAGTAGTTATATTCTTGTATATAGGGGCAGTATTATAGTAGTTATATTCTTGTATATAGGGGGCAGTATTATAGTAGTTATATTCTTGTATATAGGAGCAGTATTATAGTAGTTATATTCTTGTATATAGGAGCAGTATTATAGCAGTTATATTCTTGTATATAGGGGCAGTATTATAGTAGTTATATTCTTGTATATAGGGGGCAGTATTATAGTAGTTATATTCTTGTATATAGGGGGCAGTATTATAGTAGTTATATTCTTGTATATAGGGGCAGTATTATAGTAGTTACATTCTTGTATATAGGGAGCAGTGTTATAGTAGTTATATTCTTGTATATAGGGGCAGTATTATAGTAGTTATATTCTTGTATATAGGGGCAGTATTATAGTAGTTATATTCTTGTATATAGGGGCAGTATTATAGTAGTTATATTCTTGTATATAGGGGGCAGTATTATAGTAGTTATATTCTTGTATATAGGAGCAGTATTATAGTAGTTATATTCTTGTATATAGGAGCAGTATTATAGTAGTTATATTCTTGTATATACGGGGCAGTATTATAGTAGTTATATTCTTGTATATAGGGGCAGTATTATAGTAGTTATATTCTTGTATATAGGGGCAGTATTATAGTAGTTATATTCTTGTATATAGGAGCAGTATTATAGCAGTTATATTCTTGTAGATAGGGGGCAGTATTATAGTAGTTATATTCTTGTATATAGGAGCAGTATTATAGTAGTTATATTCTTGTATATAGGAGCAGTATTATAGTAGTTATATTCTTGTATATAGGGGGCAGTACTGTAGTAGTTATATTCTTGTATATAGGAGGCAGTATTATAGTAGTTATATTCTTGTATATAGGAGGCAGTATTATAGTAGTTATATTCTTGTATATAGGAGGCAGTATTATAGTAGTTATATTCTTGTATATAGGGGGCAGTATTATAGTAGTTATATTCTTGTATATAGGAGGCAGTATTATAGTAGTTATATTCTTGTATATAGGAGCAGTATTATAGTAGTTATATTCTTGTATATAGGAGCAGTATTATAGTAATTATATTCTTGTATATATGGAGCAGTATTATAGTAGTTATATTCTTGTATATAGGGGGCAGTATTATAGTAGTTATATTCTTGTATATAGGGGGCAGTATTATAGTAGTTATATTCTTGTATATAGGAGCAGTATTATAGTAGTTATATTCTTGCTTATAGGGGGCAGTATTATAGTAGTTATATTCTTGTATATAGGGGCAGTATTATAGTAGTTATATTCTTGTATATAGGGAGCAGTATTATAGTAGTTATATTCTTGTATATAGGAGCAGTATTATAGTAGTTATATTCTTGTATATAGGGGCAGTATTATAGTAGTTATATTCTTGCATATAGGGGGCAGTATTATAGTAGTTATATTCTTGTATATAGGGAACAGTATTATAGTAGTTATATTCTTGTATATAGGGAGCAGTATTATAGTA